>NC_079154.1:71285632-71597117 GCF_947563725.1 Argiope bruennichi | reverse complement strand
CGTAATTCCAAACACAAATTTTCTTGAAGTAAATACTCAGCCAGCCTTTTTTAAGATGAATGGTTGATGAAATATTTTAACGGAAAATTTTTAAATTAAAACATACAGCATGATTTAAAATTCACTATTAAAAGGATGGTAAAAAATGTAAAAAGGAGTGAAATCATGGACAAGAATATAGTCTAGAATGTCTACCCAGATAAGCTTGAGGCATTTATTTGCCAACTGTTGCTAATGGCAGCTATGTCGATCTCGTATGTACGTATCTCCACCACGAATATCTATAAGATATTGAATTAATAATTTTCAAGAATTTATAACTATGGCGTATACTCTAATAAGAAATGCATCGTAAGAATTTGGAAAGAATAGTAAGAATTTGAAGCTTTTGCTGTGAAATTGGATGCACATTCGTTCCAAATGTAAAGCACAAATATTTTTTCCTTTTTAGCATCTTGTCATTTCTGCAAATTTTTTATCCTCAAACTCATCCCGCTGAATTACCGAATGAAGATATTCCTAAATGATTCTGCTTGGAAGTAGAGGGTTTCAGGTTCGAGACCCGATTCAATCGAAGAACCGCAGTATAAATGGGTCTGGGGCACGTTAAATCTGACGGAGCCAAACGCCCTCCCGCTGGTATGGAAGTTTGGAGAGGGGGTACCTGCTCAGGTGTCGTCCTAGTCAGTCTACAGCGGTTCAAAATTACGAGTTCCGTCCCAAAATAGCCCTAGTGTTGCTTTAAAATGGGACGTTAATATAATTAAACGAAACTAAACCTAAAAGATAATGACTAGTTTCTGTGATTTCCGCCTGGTGTATTTTTTCGACTTCAGGACCGGAGAGTTCCGAGCTCGAGAACCGCTTCCACTGAAGACCACTATGTAAATGGGTTCAGTAGCTTAAATTCCCATTAGTATTATTCTATTAATAAATTTAACGAAGATTTATTATTGAATCCATAGATACATATATATTGTCTTCTAATCCGAAATGAATTGGAAGTTATTCATATTCGTAATGTCTGTATGAATGTGACTTCTGCAATTAAGTTATTTTAATTCTTAGTGCTATTTTTGCCTTAAAATACGGCATTTTGAGTATCATGTTTTAATGTGAAGAAATGCATAATAATTCAATTATATAAAACCAGTTGTATTAATAGGTTAGTATACCATTCTAATCTTTTGCTTCAGGGTTTACTTTTTCAGAAAGGATTTATTTATTCTTAGAAAAATTATCAGTAATCACACTGCTATGTCTTTTACTCCATTTTTTTATCTATTACATAATTCTGCATTAATTTCTTGTGTTATTAAATGGAGTTATTGGCACTTATCACGAAATTGCGCAACTTCTTGTACTAGCGCCATAAGCAAGTAGAAGCGGGGATGATAGCATCTTTTAAGTTTTCTTTGCAGTTGGGATACAATAAGGAAGTATGTAAACGTATGTTTTGATTATTCAGAAATTGGTTTAGTACTTGGCTAATGTACTAATTAATTAATATCCAATGGCTTAAAAATGGCTATGCTTTGTTCTATAGTTCCATCAATTTAAAATTGGCCAATAGACACTTGTATAGTTATTGATTATAAACTTTTAAAATTTTATCGAAGAGGAATTGGACATGCACTATTTTCAAAATAAATGATCCGTGCAATTTTTATCAAAAATGAAGAAAACGGAATTCTTTATTTATCTCTAGAAAGTCGAATTTCATATTGCCTTAATAATTTCTTATTTAAATATTCAATAATTTTCACATATATTCATTCTGATTTAATTCGAAAGTTAAAAATTTTATTATTTGAATTTTAACACCGAATCATTAAATAAAAAAAAATATGTTGAAATTTTAATAAAAATAACAGTTGAAATACAAATATTTCAGCTCTGAATAGTTTAAATTTTAATACAAATAACAGTTGAAATACAAATATTTCAGCTCTGAATAGTTTAAATTTTAATACAAATAACAGTTGAAATACAAATATTTCAGCTCTGAATAGTTTAAATTTTAATACAAATAACAGTTGAAATACAAATATTTCAGCTCTGAATAGTTTAAATTTTAATACAAATAACAGTTGAAATACAAATATTTCAGCTCTGAATAGTTTAAATTTTAATACAAATAACAGTTGAAATACAAATATTTCAGCTCTGAATAGTTTAAATTTTAATACAAATAACAGTTGAAATACAAATATTTCAGCTCTGAATAGTTTAAATTTTAATACAAATAACACTTGAAATACAAATATTTCAGCTCTGAATAGTTGAAATTTTAATACAAATATCAACTCTCACATCAATAAAATCGTAGACATTAATGTGGAGTATTTCTTTTCAAGGACAGATGTTTTTGTTTCTAATGTGCTTCGTTGAATTACTTCTCGATTTACCTGCTATGTCCGATACTTTTTGACCGAGTGTATAGCAATTCGGTATCAAATATGATACAGTGGCTTCTTTTTCTATGTGGTTGTGACAGAATCTGCTCCTAAACTTTTTGTATCTGTCAACTACTTAAGCAACAAAACATACAGTATTATCTTAAGTTCATACTTATATAAGCATATTTGAACCAACCCGACTTAGCTAAAGTTATACGTTTAAACTGCATGATCGGGGCACTACGACAACAGTAGGCGAGAGCGATGATTGCGTCCAATGGACCAACTACACTAGTTGGAGGCACGCCCCGTCATCGGCAAGAAGTGACTTGAGGCAAGAAGTGACTTGATCCCAAACAGTTATCCACCAGGATGACGTGAGCCAACCAACATATAGGAAGTTCCCCACCCTTATATCTGCGGTGCCCCCCTTGGGACTGATATTATATAATGTTTAAATATGATTAAAGATTCAATTTAGTAATTGTAAGATTCTGAATTATTTCAAACGTGCCAATAAAGTAATTGTAAATGTTAGACAATCTAAGCTTCTTAAATTTTCTTTTCAAATCATAATAACTTTTGACTACTATTCGATTAGGCGCGAACAATTAAAGCAACAATTATCTATCAATCACATTCTGTGATAATTTATAGTTAAGATAATTAAAATCATAAACTAAGTATTAAATTATTTGAAAAAGCATATTAACTACAAAAATTAGAATAATTCATTAAAGTTCATATCTAATAATCGCTGAATCTTCCAAATGGACGTTTCAGTTTCATCTCGTATCGGTTAAATATTGTCATATAATTCTATTTTTTAAACTCTTTATTTGAACCTGAATAAATGACTATAGTATAAGCATAGCGTAATTTCTTATTTAAACATTATTTGTTATCAGTTACCTATATAAAAACAAAAATAACAAGATATGTTTCCATTTATTCATAAAAGATCTGATGTTCATCATTAAATATTGGACAATAAAAACATCATACGATTTTAACTAAAAGAGAAAAAGAATTCTTGAGAACAATAAACTTGCTATAATCAAACTTTAAAAGGGTCTATTTTAAAAATTAAGACATTACTGGATGTATGATGATAATAAAGTCAACTTTTGAAAACCCTTTTATTTCTCGAAAACCTATTTCGCTAAGCATTTACAAGCAGTAACAATTTCTTTGACATTAATTTGTAATTTATTAAGCTCTGTCAAATGTAAGAGATAAATCTTTGTTAGATAAATGATAATCATGTTAACCTCTAAACCACGTATGCATTTTTCACGCTTCAGACTTGACATTTTTCTTAAGAATTTCGACCATTATTCAACCAATTTATCTCCCAGTTTTCCAGAACAATGATGTTCTCATTGCATGTTAGAACAAAATATTTCACAATGTTCCGAAAAAAGAAATTCTGTTGCATGCTGTCACTTGACATTCTAAAAAATTACTTACTGAATTTCGTATTCAGAAGAACTACTTCTATAAGAATTTATATATTACTTCTAAGTTTTTTTTGTGAAACTATTTTAATCAAAGATAACTTATTCATTTAGAAAGTCAATTAATAGTTCAGTAATTTTAGCATTTTCTTGTAGGAAAATTTGAATTTCAGGTCTTCAGATATCTTCATATCTATTTTTTAAACATACCTTTTTTTAGATGATATCTCAAAATTCATTTCTTGTTATTTTAAATGATATCGCCGATATTTTGCTGTATGCTTCGCTATTTTTTTTTTTTCTGTTGCGAGTGGGAATTCGAAAATTTAATCTGAAATATTTGGACTTAGACTAATAACGGAAGATTTTAAAAAGAGAAAAATGAAGGTATAAAGTTTAATTGCTTTAATCACTTTAGTAAAGGTCCAATTTGACTGTTCGAAGTTTTCCATCGACTAACGGATGAAATTTGGCATCTAGGTGAGAAAATGTGAAGTGGAATGAGCTTTCCCCCTTTTTTTCAAAAATTACAGAACTTACATATTTAGCATTAGTAACAGTTGTCAAAAAATTGTAACGTATAGATTTCGGCGTAACATGAATACTAACATTAAATATTTTATTAAAATTCCGACTGATTTTTCCCTTTTTCCAAACAAAAAACAAAGCCATTCTTCAGAAAAAGGATGCATATAGTCACAGTTATGAAGAAAACAAAAGATTGAACCATTTTTTCTGTTTGATTAGCAAGGTTTTATAATTCCACATATGATTTCAACAATTTTTTTTACCGATTGTGTATTCAGCTATAGAGCTGCAAATATTCAAAAACTCTTACGTGAGATTTTGTAAAAATTTCTAATTTTTTTTTTATGCAAGTATTTTATTACTATTAATTGATGCTTTCATTTGTTGCAATCAACGCAGAATGAGATTGAAATAAAACATATTTAGTTCTACTTTTTAAATTTTGGTTTTAAAGGTGAAGAAATTGCCATGTGTTTAATAAATCATTAATCGGCTTTTCAAATGATGATTTTAAGTCTATTTAAATTGTAAGGAGAGAATCGCATCTTAAAGATGTGATTTTTTTTTAACCCAGAAAAATTTTCTTATCATTTTTATATTATAAAGAACAATAAGAAAATTTGACTTTAGCAAAAATTTTATTATTAAATTTTATCAATTTGTCTCGTATGTATTCACTTTAAATATTAGTTAACATAACTTATATTATTTGCACTATTCCTGATTTATATTTTACTTTATCCGTATATTATAATTGCTTTGATCACTGAAAAATAAACGAATATTTGCGAAAAAAAAGAATGAAATAATAAAATGATGCAATTGTTATTTTTTTTTAAAAATTAGGGCTTAATATCTTGCGTTCAAATTTTGAATAAGCATGCATAACGGAATACATTTCATGTCGTTATGTTCAACTTATCGAAAAATTCTGATTTATGTCTTGGAATTTATTATTTGAACATATTTCTGCGTATAATAAGAGCATATTAATGAAATGCAATTCATGTCTACTTTCCACTAGTTTCTGTAGAAGATTATTTCAATTAATTCAATTCCAGATTTTGAAATATAGCTAAATAATTCTGAGTATTACAAATTTTTTTAAAAATTCTTTTTAATTAAGTAAATGCATCACAATGTTTCGGGAGTTATTGTATAGGAACTAAGAAAACTTCGCGAAATGCTGTACTTGCAGCAATAGTGACCTTCAAATTTAATAAGATATTGTTGTGTTAACATCTGAGTTGCTCGATTTATTTTAATTTCATCTGTTGAATGTCATGTACCATGCGATTGTATACGAGATACAAGTAATCACAAAATTGTTATCATTACTCCAGTGTTTAATACTATAATATTAATCGAATCAGCTCTATCAAGGTTAGTTTATTATCATTATAGAACTAGTTCCTGCCTTACAGAGCTAGTACAGGATAGTTTTAAAAAAGCATGTGTGCGTTTTTTGATAATTGTCGTTTAAAGAAACTTTTGTGCTTATAATATTATGAAAAAATAGACATAAAAGGAAGAAAGAAACTTTCCTTTTCCTCTGTTTAAATGAAATTCCTAAAATAAAATTGATTTCTAAAACATTCGAATCTTATTGTAAAATTTTAAATGTAAGCATCGAAGTAAGTGAACATAATCATGCGAAACAGCATGATAATAATTTTTTTTTTTTGCAGATATATCTTTAGTTCACATTGTTATTCGTTTATTTTAGGATTGACATACTTAATTTAAATTCATGAGCCTTGTGCTATAAAATTTATAACTATTTGCATTATAATTAATTATATTTTTCTACTATAATTACTTGATTTTTTTTTTAAAGTTGAGGCCAGAAAGTAGATTATAATAGATAATAACAAAAATTTTAAAACTCAATGTGATAATGTTTGTAAAAAAAATCTTGAATATATGTTTTATTAGCTTTAAACAGATTTTGAAGCTTTTTTATAAACATTATAACCAAAAGAAGTTTGACTTTTTTATTATCTATTAGTCTACTTTCTGGCATCATGCTTAAAAAATCAAGTAATTATAATATTAAAATAATGAAACACAATTATTTAAACCTCTTTTTTAAAACTCATTCGAGCTAAAAAATACAAAAAAAAGTAAATTCCAACTTTAATTACACATAGGACAAAAAAGGCATAGCATTTAGAAAAAGAATTACACAAATTAAACGCAACAATTTGATGTTTAATTTTACAGAGCCATGCATTGAATTAAATGAAACATTTTTTTGAGCACAATAAAGGAATAAGCGTAGAAAATAAAATAAAACTCGAAGATAATGATTCCTTTTTTTTCTTCCCTTTCGAGCTCCGTTAATGGACATTATTTTTCCTGCATATTTTCATTTGTTTTTAGATGCTTTTAATGAGGCTTTGGTATCAGAATTTAGAGACCCATTCAAACTAGCAATCTTTCGATACTAAAGTTTGCGTTATCGTTTTATAAGAGACAATCTCTTTGGTTTTTATCCACGAAGGCGTTTTAATTTTGGAGCAAAATGCTTTAGAACAATAATTATTACTAAAAGGAAATGACAAGATAAGCCCCAGAGTACAGTCAGTTTCGAACTGAACTGCCTCATTATGGCTGCTAAGTTTTTAACGGTGTTATTTTCCAGGTTAGAAGATTAGCTTTGCTTAAAGAGTTGAAACTATCACAAAGGATTTTAAACAATATTTAAACGAAGGACTAATGAAAAGTTATGGCTTAGAGTAAGTAGTACACTACACAACTAAGCTTTTGCTACTAATTATTCCACTGAATTAAATCCACACAAAACTGTACCAACCGTGCTTTTAATTTTTTTAAAAATTAAATTTACTCATTTTTTTATCATTTTATTTTGTAAAATTACTTTTTTCATTATTATAAGGGGGAAGTTTTAAATTTCAGTGGAATTTTAAGCTTGATTCTAGTGTATTTTTGGTCACAACTTAATTTTGAAAAGCCATTGTTCATCATTAATAATAAGAATACATAAAGTTAATTATTATAATACTTTTCTTGCTTAGTTGTCACCTTTTTCGATAAAACAAATTTTGATATCTTTTTATCCAAAGAAGGGTTTAAATGTAATTCCCATTTCTTTTTAAAAACATTTTTGCTTAACATCCTTTTAATTTTTGTAATGAAGGAAATTTACTCAATTTTTCAATGACTTATTGATATGGTAGATATTTGAAATTTTATATATTTTTGTATTCTCGATGACAATGCACTATTTTTCTAAACTTAATATTCATCTAATCGGTTAACTTAACTATGTTAGGGCTCTTCATATTCATCAGGGAAAAAATGAGAGGCTATTTATAATAGTACGAAATTTATAAAAAGTCCCCTTTATACACTGATAAAAGAATATTATAAAAGTTATCTTTAACAAATTCATTCATGCTCGGAGTTATTGAAAACTTTTAAAAGATATTGATTTAAAAATGGCAGATATATAATAATATATTTTTTTTAAATAATTAAGTCAAAATCAATGTATATGTAAGAAAGAAATATTTAACTTTGTGTACACAATAAATTCACAAAAATTATGTTTAATGCTGAACGAATTTTTTTTTGATAACTGTCATTTTTTGTTTGCTTGTAAATTCTTTTCCATAATTAAGGTTTTTCAAGGTTGTACATTCGTTCATTCCATAATTTAATATTAATTATGTGATATATTTTATAATAAAAATAAACGCAGAAATGATGAAATTATTTTAAGCTCGTCAGGTTTTAACCAATTTATTTCAAAATATATTCCCAAAGATCAGAATGCCATTGAGGGAATACATAATTTTCATAATATAGTCTAAGTTTAAGGTATTTAATTATCGCTTCCCCTTTGAAGGCTTCAATTGAGAAAGTATATAAGACTAATTATTTTATTTTTTGTATTGTTTGTTTTGGTGGGGTTGAAATCTATAAACAGGTACTCCTTCTACGTCAAGGAACAGCAAGGATTCGAATCATATGAGCTTACCATTAGAAGCTATTTTTCCCTTTGCGTTATCATGGCAACATGGCTTGTCTTGGCGAAAAATTGTATTTTTGATTTCAAACAGATATTAATAATTTATAAATTTATATTTGAACTGAAAATCTTAATGCCTCTTCCATTGGCAATTGGAAGATGTTTTGAATTAATATACTATTATTAAATTTTCAATGTCAGAGAATACTTATCTGTTGATATTGACAATTTTTAAAAATTTCCATTCACTGATTTCGATTAAAAACACTTTAAAAAAAAAGAACTATCATGATCCCAAGACTATACAGTTGTATCAATTTTTGCGAGAACTTCGAAAAAACGTTACAGAAATAGAATATTAAAAAAATAACAATTTGCGAATAATTAAATTGGTTATAATAATTTAAGAGGAAATTTGATGTTTAATCTGTTGGACTTCGATTATTTTCTCATAATTCAGTATCATAAGAATATTAAAAATATTGCAACTTTTTTTTAGTTTACAGAAAAATGAATATAATAGTCTGCCTGAAGTTTTGAATTTACTATAAATATTCACAAGAAACTGAGAAAATTTATTTAAAACAAAAGTAAGACTAGCCAGAAAAAGTTTAATCAGTCAATGCATACTACTCTCCTATATTTTAGAATAATATCCATGTCGATTTACAGGTTGATTATTAAATATAACATTATACAGAAGCAATTAAAGATTTTCATGGTGGAACTTTTTTATATCGAAAATATTACTATAATATGTTCCATTATAGTAATATTGGAAGGCATTATAGTAATATTTTCCAGTACTACTATAATATGAAATTAAGAATATTTCCGTCAATGTGTTTAATTCAAAGATTGAAATTGAACATATTTCAATGAATTCACGTATTAATTATTTAGTAAAAGACACAGAAATTGATAAGAACGTATAACTTAATGCCAACACAAAATTTACATTCTTTTATATAAATGCAAACAGACGATTTTCTGATAACACAGTAAAACAAATACTGTATATCTGGAATGGATAGTGGAAGATTTATCACAACTAACTCATATGCCAGAGAATGATAGATATACGTTTTTCAGACCAAGTTTTTGTCTGCATATTTTCCCGAGAGTACTAAGATATACAACGAAATTCGAAAGACGCATAGTAACATGTGGCAACTGAATTTATGACATTTTTGGAAACTGAATTTTTCCCTTGTCATTTGCAAAATGGATTCGTTCTGCTAAAATTTATAGTAATTTTCGAGATATTTGTGAGTCTTTTCACTTGAATTCGAGGGAATTGATGCCTATAATGCGTTTCAGAAAAATAGGGTTGGTAAGATGACAATTATGTTCATAAAAAATTAATATTTATGCAATGATAAATAATGGGAAATTATGATGTGATGATCATATATTTCCTTAATTTAGCACGTCTATTACAATCTCGTGCTTTTTTGTATGATATTACTATGAACCTACATTTTTGATTGTTTTAAAATTACCTCATTATTGGGATTTGCATAAATTTTTCTTAGTTAAAAAAATATACATTTAAAATAATTAATATCTAAAATTCTTCTGAGTTGCTAAAATTCCTTATTTTTGAGGACGAATTTATTTTGTTATTGAAACAAAAATAATATAGCATATTAGTTAGATCATTTATTATTTTTATTCCATGTCCTCGTCTTATAATTTAGAAAACTCTGCACTCTGAAGCAAAAGAAACAGTTAATTGTCTAATTATCGGCTTAATTCTTTGTTGCTAATTATAATCTCATTTTATAATCTTGTTCAAAATTAAAATCATCTTGCACAAACTTTCGTTAATAAGAAAAAATCAAATTTTGAAATGAGTGGTGTAATAAGAGACTAAAACTAAGAAACCGGTCACATTCAACGTATGTATGCAAACAATATCATGAGAATTAAACATGATTAAAAAAAACAACTTTTAATCTCGTTTTTTTCACCCTATGTTTTATGTTATAATCAATTTTTGATAATATGCAGGTAATTGAAATATAAAATGAATTTTTTTTAAAATGTTTGCACATTTGATTCGTTTTTTTTTGTTCAGATTGATACTGCAGGAGTTTTAAAGTTTTTCATTAAAAATCATCAGAAAATAAATACTCGACATTTAATTTAGTTCAAACCTATATTTGATCTTATGGTTGGAATTTTCTGTAAAAGGGGCAAAAAATAAAAGCCGTGTCGCTACAAAAGAATATATCTGTAACAGTTTTCTGCTATGCAAAAAGGATATCCATTTATGTGCCACTTGAAAGATACAGTTTTTGATACGGATTCTGTTTGCTAGTAATGGCGGTTGTGCATTATGAAGGAATACATTATATCAATATTTGAATGAATGTAAAGATTTTTAAATCGAAGGCACTTTTATAATTTTTTTTATTTAAAATATTAAATGAATATTATTATTATTATTATTAGATCAGACATTCAGGCATACTTGGTAATATGACTGATTTATAAAGTATTCAGGCATATACTTATATACTACTTCTATTCATGCATAAAGGAATCTTTCTAAAATCTCTTTTGTGTAGGCACATACATCTTTCGGAACCAATTATCCAGGTATGTATGGATGTTTCGATTAGGGAATTATTATCTCAAATAATGATTTTTATTGCTTCGACAGTTCAAAATTATGTTTATCATTTAATATCCCTCAAATAACTTCTAAAGGGGATTTTAATTTAGTTTAAATAAGAGCTATATTTATACAAAACGTGGAAGAAAAAATTTAGTGTGTAACATTTTGTGTCATATCTTTTAAAGAAATAATAGATAGCTTTGGACAAAATATTTAAAAAATTGTTAAACATGAATTAAAAAACAGTATTACTTTGAGACAGTATATTTATTTAAGTGTTTAGTCGTAAAAAATAACTAAAATATAAAATGCCTTTTCATATTACTTTGAGGTAATTGAAGTAATATTTACTGTAAAATTTCTCTAATTTCAACAGACTTTTCAGAGAGCAAATGAATAGCTGTGATGCTGTATTTTTGAATAATAAATTATTAATATCAAGAGAATATTTCCTGAAATCTTTTTTGAAAGGAATTTACTAAAGACTTTACTAGCAAAGGATTTGCATATGCACTATCTAAGTGTACAATAAGGTAATATGTATATGTAATGATATTTTAAACTTTAATTTAATTAATTTCCAAGATTTTATCTTAATTTAGCCCATCGTAACTTCATTCTAAAATGTTCTCTTATTTCCTGATCCAATTCCACTTTCTCTACTTAATTAATTCAAGAGAAGTTAGGTAAAATTGCTGAATCAGCTAAAAACCTCACATTCGCGAGAAGGGATAGAAAAATGTCCAGTAAGCATATTCTTTTTAAAACATCCCTGTGTTTCCCCTGCCTTGTCAGGCGCATGTAACCAAAATCCCTATCGAAATCTCATTATATATTAGCACTATGAAGAAATATTTTTCCTATCAAAATCTTGGGTTATATAAGACCGGGGATAAAATGTTTAAATGCTTTTTCCTGATTCCTTTCTGTGTCATTCTGTGTTGTGTGTTGCTCGTCGCTTCTGCTGTAAATAATGCGTGCTTCTCCAAGATGAAATGAAAACGACGTCACGAAATCGAAATTCTCTTCACTGTCTTCGAAACTGCTATAGAGCTGATATATAAAGCTGATATATCAGTATCTCAGCTCTATGATTCTGCTTCCCATAAAATAATGCTTACATATATACATCTTTTAGTATTAGCCTTTTTTTCAATTATTGAAAATCGAAATTGTTTTAAATTCATAAGTAAATTAGCTATAAGTTTTTTGAGCTACCATATGTTTCAATCGGCAAGTTTCCACTTTTCTAAATATTTCGGTTAGTGATATAATTCTGAAGATAGTTATTAAAGTATTTGATGTGGAATGATTTTTTTTTTCATTATGAAATGTTCACAATTTCTTCTTTGTTGAATTCACTCTTAAAAATGACAATTCAAAAAGGACCGACAATTAAGTCAAAAATATGAAAAAATTATAAATTTTTTATATTAATAGGCACGTAATATTGATAAGCTAGCAATAATAAAAGAATCAACTTTAACCTGTTAGTCAAATGTGACTTACAGTAGAATTAGTTTTCCTTGTTTACTCAATAATATACTTAAGAAATTTATTAATTTATTTACTATAATAATATATATATATAGTATATAATAATATATATGATATAATATGTATAAAGATATAATACGTAATAAGATGTTTTGTTTAAAGATATATTTTATAAATATACTTTATGCAATATGCCATTATAGTTTGAATAGTGGTGCTATTAGAATTTATTTTAACAGAAAGATTAATTCCAAGAGCCATGGAACACACTTTTTATTGTAAAGAAATTAAAGAACGATGAAAATAGTTATTTAATATCATCATTAAACTAACCATTAAGCTTTTGAATTTTCAACTTAAGAAAAAGATTTTATGAAATATGTATCATAAATCAACTCGTTGCGCTTTAAGTCTGTCGTTCATACATCTTCCCATTGGTGTGATGTGGGAAAGATGGGAATTAGTAAAGACTCGGATGTCTAACTCGAAATAGTGGCTTAAAACACAAAATTAGAAACAAATCCCATTTGAAACAGTGTTGCAAGAAGAATGGGGTAAAATATCTTCAAATAATACCAAAAAGTTGGTCGAATCGGTGCCACGATGTTTAAAGGACATTATAAAGGTTAAGATATGCAACTAAATATTGACACTTTTTTTCTATGGGAGATATTACAAAAATTTCATTGGTGTATTCTCAATTTTTTGTGGCAAATATCTGCGTTATGTTTATTTAAAATGCTTCTGAAACATTTCAATTTATAAGTTTTTCGTTGATTCTTCTTTATTTTTACTTTAAATTAAGCCATTTGTTATTTGTAAAAATAAAATCATGTTTGCACTTTTCGGTAATGTGTTATTTATATTGAAAGTCGGGTTTATCAAGTGAAAGTAAGGAGTATTCTCAATTTTTTTAGCCATTGTATATGTTATTTTCTAATCTAATGCCTAACTCAAAGTCAGCTTTCTAACTCTCAGCTCTTGGGAAAACAATTCCTGAATAAAATCTTTTAATCCGAACTAGTATTTCAGGATTACCATAGTTTCCATGACGACTGGAAAGACGGCCGATAGTTTTGCGGATTACCTCACAATTTCAGTGCTATAAACTGGAAGTGATCATAGGAATGAAAGCAGCCGATGGTATTTCTAGGATCGAATTCCAATGTCAATGGCCGGTTTTAGTGGGATTCATTTCCGTTAAATGGTAACAAATTAATGACGATGGGTGAATCGAATGGGATAATAGAGGATAGTTACAATTGGATATCTAAATGCACTTGACCCTTTTAAGTCCGATTTCCTCTGATATCGAATGAGGTAATTATTCTGTTTTGGTGACGTGTTTTCATTTTGATTCAGCTAAAAGCATATTCTTAGTTATATTTTATTTGAATATATATGAAAAGTAATTTGAAACGACCATTTTTTTTGTAAGTAGTGTAGTTAAGTTAAATTTGAGAAAATTAGAAATATGATATTTAAACGTGGTTTATTGAAGATTATTTTAATTTATTCCACTTTTTGTATCAAACAAATTCTTGAGACAAAATAAAAAAAATGTGTGTATGTAGCACCCACATTTGATTCATAGATATAATTCTGATAAAGGTTAACGGCTGCATATCGTAGCAGAAAGAAGAATGACTTAAAAAGACAATTTAAAAGACATATGTAAAATATGGAGAAGTAGAAACCAATGTATAAAATCCAAGAAAATAAGAATAGGGGGCTATGTTCCAGCTACTTTCGAAAACGCTATGAGATAAAATTACAAAAACATATTTTTTATTTATTTAAATTCAGAAAGTTTCAATTAAATTCATATTTGTAATTATTTATTAAATTTCCTTTCTTGTTGTTTTGCTTATTTTTTTTATCGTCATTATTCGACACTTTTATGTCAAGGTACTGAGTTTAGTCAGAAGTGATTAATATTCCCAGTTGGGAACGTCATAAAAATCATATCACTTAATAATTGATATCTTGTACATAATTAAAAGGTAAAACATCGAAAAAAAAGTAACCACAAATCTGAATTCGGGCTTGAAAAGGATTAATGCTAAAATTCATACAAAGCTAACTCAAAATTACACATGGATGACTAATTTATTTTCCTGCAGTAATAAATATCATTTGCAGCAGGTAGTGAATTAAAAGGTTATTTTACCTCTACAAATTTATGTACAGTGTAATACAACTAGATTTTAGTACAGTATAAAAATATAAAATGTAAATAGATATAAAATAAACACAAAAAATTGTAGTTAAAATCTCATATAAATCTCCTGAAGCGTAAATATTTTTAATGACTACAGTACAATTTGATTACATCTTAAACTTATTACCTAAATATTTTTTTATAAGATAACTAATGGGAAACATCAATGATAATAAGTGTTCACTTCTCCTTGTTCTCATAAATTTATTATAATAATGAAGCAAAAAAGTACCAAAATAGTTATTGGCTTAGAAATTAATAAACTGAATATGCAAACGATATTTTTAAATATTTTTTGGAGATGCAATCAAGTAATTAACACAAAATGAGTTTCTATAAAAATTATTAATAGTTTTCAAAGTGCTTCAAAATATTAATGAGATGAAGGATATTAATGTTCTGAATTTTACAAGGGGAATGTTTTATTTAAATGATAAATGGAAATTTAGATTCACATGTGATTATTAATCAGTCTGGTCGATTAAAAGGTCAGCATGCTTGTTTGAAAACGATTTTTTTCCCGATTAAGTCTTTTATTGACAACGTTTGTTTCTAACACACACACACACACACACACACACACACACACACACACACACACACACACACACACACACACACACACACACACACACACACACACACACACACACACACACACACACACACACACACACACACATTTCACAAGATAATATAGCTGTATATCAACAGTGTAGAATATATTTAAACACGCAAGTTTTATTAAAATTTGAATGGAGTTGGTTAATATAAAACAGAATAAACCATTTATGTCATGAAATTGTTTACTAAATGATTAAAAGTAAAACGATAATGTAATATATGTCTTATCATTGACCATTCTGAAAAACTGAGTGATCGGTAGTCAGAGATAAAGAGACTAGTATAGTGATCTAAACAAAGCAGTCAACATCCCTCATACAAAATTCCCTTTTCCAGATGGTACATCTTATCATTGTGCTATTAACCAGAAGTACCACCATTGATGTACCGCCAAGGAAATCAAAAATAGGCACAATGAGTCGGTCCACTTCCTATAAGCGTATTCGTGGGGGCTCCCGCAGAATATGATTAAAGGTATTTTAATCCTTTATTTACAAAATTATTTTACCATCAATTTTTCAAATTTATTTTGAACCATTAAGTTTTGGTACAGAATAAACCCAGAAAGAAGAAAAAAAAACTTTCTTAGTTGAAATAATTTAGTTAACATTAAAAATCTTTTATTATTAATTTATTTTTAGTTCATATCTACTGCGTTCTATTGGAAGCACATTCTTCGTGTTTCTTCAAATACTATTAGAAAAAAAAATCATATTGTGAAGATATCTGCCGAAATTAAACCGTACTTTAAAGTACCATCGGTAAATAAAGGGTTAAAGGACCACTGTAATGAGAAGATTAATAGAAAAATACTTTTTTTCGCGTAAAAGCTATCCAAATTGGAAAATTTAAAAAATATGATTGAAATGTATTCATTTAGGAATTTTGAAATGAAGGATACATTTTTGTAATTTTTAGCACTTGTTTTGATAAATAAAGTTCAACACAAGTAATATTCTGAATATTATTACTTTAATAAATTGAGTCGTCATTTTTCACAGAAATCAAATTTTGAAGCAAGATATCTGAGCACTTTTTACTTTATATGGCTAATTAATTTAACTGATTTATTTATTATTTTAATTCTGTTAGTTTTGATGTTCCGATATTTTTATACTCGTGTTTAACTAAACATCCCCTTAAATGTCGAGCCTGTTTTGAATCGAATTATCATTTTTCGATCTTATAAGATGAAATTAAATCAAAGACACTATAATTAATTTAGAAATTTCCACGTAATACGCAGACATTTCAAGTATTCTTAATATTCTCAATTCAATCAGTAAAATAGTTCTTTCCTGAAGACAGAAAATAAAATCTAATTAAATAATAAAAAAATCAAGCAGGTAAGAGGTTAAAATTCGATATAAGCGCTCTTTTTAAAGACCAACTAATTTGAAATTAGTGATGTGGCGACAAGGGTGCCGTTGTAGCTAACTTTCAGTTTTTCACATCGCTCATACATGAAGACGTTTTACCCCTAATGATGCTGTAACATTCCCCGTTTCCCAGTACTGATAAGGTATTTACAGCCAGATGTGTCGTCGCTGTTACTTACTAAACTCCTTGAGATATCCAGATGGTGGATTTTTTTACCTGGGTGGTCTCGCATCTGTTCATTAGCGACTACAGTGAAAGAACACATGTGGAATTTCTCGTCCAAGAAGTATTGATAGTACTTTCAAAGAGAAAGGGGTGTCCAAACATCTGGATGCTAGATGTTTCTCATTTTGAAAGGACCTTCCCTCGACCCACTGGAGCCGCTGAGAAAGCATATTGCTGAACCCCGATTGGCCGAAAGAGAGCTCAAATGACCAATGTAAATTAAGAGGCGGAGAGTTTTTTTAGGAGAAGAGAAGAAACGAATTGCATGCAGACTGTTGGACTACGCGCACGAGTTCGGAGTCCGAGAACCAACTGAGTTTCAAGAAAGCCTTCAACTTCGACTGTTGTCTCCTACTACAGGTGTAAATAACTATTTATTTAACCAAGATTAGAACAAGTTGTTCTATTGTATATATAGGGCTGTAAAATAAAGAGTTGTCTGGAAATTCTGCTTCGTTATTTGATCAGTCTAGATCAAGACATTACAATGCATAGAACATGTATTAGACATATGTTGCCGAACCTTCAGTAATATCGGTTATGTAATTCGAAATACTGTTATCAGACAATGCTATGGTATTCTTAGTTCGTTAAAGATACAAAAAGATGGTGAATTGTTGAGGAAAGAAATAAAAATGGTTATGCGTGTCAAAACCTTTTTAAACGATGAAATCTAGGACCGCACTCAACTTAAAGGAAATATTACTCGTGTTTTTTTCTCTATTAGAGAAGAATAACTTGTTTGTAAAGTCAGTAGATATCAGTTCGCACACAACTGTTGTCTCCTGTATTATCAATCTAACTGGACATCGAGCGAGTTCCAGCTCGACAATATCCTTTTCCATATATTGCACTACAATGTCAATTAACTGGTGATATTCGAATAATAGGCCTTAACCGCTCTATTCATTCGGTGAATGGATGTGACCAACTGCTTTCAATTTCAAATCAAAGTGATAAGCGTCAGTAACATGTCAGCAGCTGATTATGCTTTCAGGTTTTCAGACATTTTGAATAATCTGCAATTCGATTGTATCTCTTCTACTAATGATCGGCTTATGCGTTTGACTGCTGGATCTGTACATTCTAGACCCTTTGATCTAGAGTTACAAAATATTTTGGAGATTTGGAATGTCCATTTCGAACCTATTTTAAAAATTTTATGAATTAAACTGGTTGCTTCTCCGTGAAAAATTTCGAAAATATCAATGCACAAAAATGATTTTTGTGTCATTTTATAATTAAAGTATTGACTTTATAATAGATCTATTTAGTTGTTAAGCAATTTTTAGTTGGTTTTTGACAATGCCTTATTTTTTGCATAATTTTTAATAATATTTTACTTTGTAGTAATGAAATTTAAATGTTTAATATTTAATAGCATAAATTTATTCCACCGTTGAAAGTTAAGAGAGAACCATTATGTTTATTATATGCACAATTTACATGAAGAATAAACAGATGAAGTTACAACTCCATAAAAGACGATGGACATTTAGAGGACTGATTGTGCGAATATTTGTTTTCAATGACATTTTTATGTCATGAGACTTGACTCCATTTGAAGGCTTACAGTAAATAGAAAAAATAAGAAACTAGTAAAATAACAAAGTTTTTAAACGTGTTTCGTAATTTTATGTTTAAAAATTCTTTCTTGAGGCAGTTGTAAAAATCAAGTTTAGCAACGAATTTAATCGGAATGAATTGCAACCACAATTCCAGACGAATCATTTGGTTGACAAAGGCCCCAATGATAAATGTTTTCTATTTGTTGTTCATATTTTCATTAAAAAAAAAGTGTATGGACAACTTTTATACCTGAATCTTCGGAAATCGCAGTGTTTCATAAAATTTTATTGCAAATTTCAATGTAATTTTTTTATTTCGCTAAAAACGCTATTGTTGCTTTACTGCTTTTCTAAGAGCAGCTTCATGTTATGTTAGAGATAACATGAAGCTACAGAAAAAATTTCTTACATTTTAAAATGAGCATGTAATTAAAATTCAGAGAAATAATTTATTTTGACTGAAGTAAAATTTTTGTCTGAATGTATCTCCTAACTTGATGTAATCAAACCTTTTTGTTTTATGCTATATACAGTTAACTTTATGGATTGTACACGCGAATCACAACTGAAACGATTTAAATAGATCAATGCATAAGAATATTTTGTAGGACGCTCTATTTTCTTTGTGAATGGATGTTCATCACTGTTCTATTTTTTTTTTCTGAATTTCTTTTACAAGCGGGAAATAAAATTGGCTGAAAGTCAACTAGGCTCGTTTGCATTCTTTTAGTACCAACTGCAGGCCGAAAAAATGTTTTGTCTGTATTCCGTTTAATGACCTGTGGATTTTTTTTCTTATGACTCATGACTCCGTTTGGTTAATTGATAATTATTTTCGCTAACAACCTAACAGTCGAAAGAATTTTATAACAATAATTTAACTTTTTCTCACAACACTTGCCTGCTTAGAATATTTCCTCCTAGATGCTAAATAAATCGCAGAAAAAATAAAATGACACAGAATGAAAGTTATAAAAAAAGACCTTATCTTTTTTTTACTGGTTTGTGGAGTCGCTTAAAATAATGAAGACAAAGGCTAGTTGTAAAAGTTTTTGGAAAAATGTTTATGTTTTTAAATGTATTCTCGATTCTATGACTCCTGTTTATTTTTATACCTTAAATATTCATTCATTGTACGCATAAAAACATCAAAATTGTTTGTCAATTTTAGTGCGAGAAATATTTTTTTCAAAACTAGTTGACTGATACAACTTGCTCAGGGAATAGTGCAAATTGTAAGAATAAAATCATTTATTCTGTCTTTTTTATAAATAAAAATACACAAGGAATTCGTTAATTACTATCACTTAGTATAATGATAGTGATATCAAGTGGTTTATAATAAAATACAGCTAAAATTATTAACTAATCTACATAGAATTCAGTCAGCCTCAGAATTGTCATAAACGCAAGCGAATAGCAAACTACTTTCTATCACACTCACATTTTGTGCCCGGAATTTTCAAATGAAGCATTGAATCCATTTTTCTTCTAACCATTTAACTCGCTTTTCTTTCCCTTTTACATTCGCATCAGAATTGGGCGAATGCAGCCTGCTTTAGGGAATGGCCTCTTTTAATGTCTTGGACTACAGGCCAGAGTATTCCTGGTTTGAAATCTAATTTCACCGAAGAACCAATATATAAATAGATTTGGTATGCGCTAAATCTGTCGGTCCTGAATGTCCATCTGCTGCTCTCCTGTTGTTTCAAATTACTGTCTTTTCGAGTAGTATAAATTCTTTTTTTCATTCCTCATGTAAATTTGATAATTAGCAGAATGTTTTTTTTTAATTCTTTCAACAAGGAAAATTATGCGATTCAATATTTGATGAAACAATGAAAACGGTTTGAATGCCATTGCAATAATGTTGTTAAAAATCATGCAAAAAATGTTTTTTTAGTTGTGAAAATTTATCCAAGCTATTAACGACCATTTATCATAAAAAAAACTTAAAGTGGTGCTGGCAAAATTTTGGATATAACCTTTATATTTGCTCAGATTTTTATATCTGCTTTCAATGAATCCCATTACTGAGCCGAATTAACTGTAAAAAAATCAAATTTTTTCTGAGAACTAATTTATGTAGTCGGCATCAGGAAATTTGGGGCTGCGGTGGCTTGGTGGTAAGGTCTCGACTTCGGAATCGGAGGGTTTCAGGTTCGTGCCCCGATTCCACCGAAGAACCGTCGTGTAAGGGGGTCTGTTGCACGTTAAATTCGTCATGATCAAACGTCCTCCCGCTGGTGTGGCGTGGTGTGGAGAGGGGGTGCCAGCTCAAGTATCGTCCTCGTCATCTGACCTAGGTTCAAAATTATAAGGTCCGTCCCAAAATAGCCCTAGTGTTGCTTTAAAAGGGACGTTAATATAACTAAACTAAACGTAGCTGATTTAATAATCTGTCTTGCATTGAACTGCTACTTATTTATTGACTGCTTTAAAAACATAATGAAGCGATGTATGCTGATTTTCATTAAATATTTTGAAATTAAATGTTGAAGATGAATCACTTAACATAGATGAAGATGAATCACTTAACATAGATGAAGATGAATCACTTAACATAGATGAAGATGAATCACTTAACATAGATGAAGATGAATCACTCAACATAGATGAAGATGAATCACTTAACATAGATGAAGATGAATCACTTAACATAGATGAAGATGAATCACTTAACATAGATGAAGATGAATCACTTAACATAGATGAAGATGAATCACTTAACATAGATGAAGATGAATCACTTAACATAGATGAAGATGAATCACTTAACATAGATGAAGATGAATCACTTAACATAGATGAAGATGAATCACTTAACATAGATGAAGATGAATCACTTAACATAGATGAAGATGAATCACTTAACATAGATGAAGATGAATCACTTAACATAGATGAAGATGAATCACTTAACATAGATGAAGATGAATCACTTAACATAGATGAAGATGAATCACTTAACATAGATGAAGATGAATCACTTAACATAGATGAAGATGAATCACTTAACATAGATGAAGATGAATCACTTAACATAGATGAAGACGAATCACTTAACATAGATGAAGACGAATCACTTAACATAGATGAAGATGAATAATACTCACAACACTTAGTCTTCACTAGGCAGCTGCTATAAAATCAGCAATAGCAAGAAGTGCTTCTTGGCTTTTGTTAAACACGCTCGATTTCGGTAATTGCGTTTCTGTATTCCCACTTGCAAAACTTTTAACCAATCGAATCGGTTATATGTATACCTAACAATAATTAACATTTTTTAATACTTATTTGCTCGATAACAATGAAGATTTTATGTAGGCACATAAAACGTTTATTAATAAAAAAAAAAAACAACCCTAACCTAAGAAAATCTAATGATTAGGTTATGGAATAGCTCATTTTCATTTCCAAATGAGTCATATTTCTCATACAATGTTCAAATGAGACGTTGATATTGAATCTTTTCTATTGCGTCATTATTTTGAGCTATTTTTTTCACGACATCATATTATGCAATTGTTTAATGATAATTAACAGCTGTCTGTTCGATAGTCGTAGTGACATGAAAATATATTAGTTCAGGCGCGCTATTAAAAAAAAATGCCTGATTAAGTTGTCCATTTGCCCCTGGACTCTCTTTAACTATGGCGTAGAATAATTAATAAAAAAGAGAAATAATCTAATAAAGATATCAATTAAAATTATCTATTTTAAACACAAATAAAAAACACTAATTTATTTTTAAATTAGATTTGCTCTAATAATTATAAAAAATGCGCTAATTTAATATAAACAGCAAACTAAATTAAAATTCCTAAGATTTAATTAAACTTTTAAGGTAAAAATTAGAATTATATAACCAAAGAAAATGTAAATGAAATGCAAACAGGAAATCTTTAATTTATTCTGTGGCAATTATTTTCTTCAACTTTGAACTATATATCTTGACATCATCCATGAATTTTGCATAAATAATTTAGTTTTTTTCCAATATTTTTAAAGCACTTAATGTAAATTAAACAGATTTTAATTAGATTTTACAGATTAAATATGATAACAGGACAGTGAGAGGATGATCTGTTAATATTTAAAAAAATACTTGTGTTTAAAAAGGGGAAAAAACAATTTTTTTATTTTTGTTGAATAATTCTATTATAAACATCGAATGAGTCATTCTTCGACAAATTCTATTTTTTAACTATTGAGCTTGCGTCTCAAATGCAAACCTTCTAAAATTGTTTTGTTTTTCAGCGAAAGCAAAAGAAAATATTAAGATTAATCCGATGGAAAGACGTTAGTTTTATTTCTAAAACATATTTCAGATTTTTCATCAAATTACTCAACAAATACATCTACGACAACATTTTCTTTTTATTCATCATGTTTTCATAGACTTATTTCTTTTTAAACATAATTTTGTCATCTTTCTTTCAAAGATATACATCTTCATTAAATAAGAAAAATATGTTCTGTGCAAAATTATAACGCAATTAACTATATTCCGCATAACTTTAATTTGAATTTTTTTTGTCACAACTCGGTACATTTTGGAAGATAATTTAATTATTCTTCGGTGCCGCTGCTAATTAATTGATGAACGTTTCATTTGGGAGTACCTTATAATAAACACTTTTCTTAATTGTGTAAGAAATATTTTGTGGATATATATTATAAAAATAATTGCTACAAGTAATTAAAGCTACCATCTACCATTGTTTCTGTCATTTATTTTGTAGTAATAAACTAAATATATCTGGCATTACTAATCGTATAGTAATGCTATTTAAAAGTTGGGTTGAATGAACATTCCATTTGAATCTAAAAAAAAAAAAAAATCTGTTTATAGGAATTTTTTTAAGTGGTTTAGAGAGAAAGTATTCTCTTTTTCTTCTGGTTCGTTTGCTTATTACTATAAAATTAAACAATATTTAAATACCCTTTTTCAATTCTTAAATCTAAAGTGACAGAAAATATAATTAATTTATTTCAAAAATACAAATATATCATGAAGAAAATGTAAGAATTGTTGAGGAAGAAATTATTTGATTATTGTATATTGTGGGAAAGGGATTTGGAAATAAATTGTATTCTGGACATAAAATACGTTAAGAAAATGTTTAGAGAATGTTAAAAAAAAATAAATGTTTAGAAAGAATAAAGTATTTTAGAGAAGTACATTATTTCAATGCATTAATCTGGGGTTCATAGGTTTACATTCAATTACTGAGTTTACATTTCAATGTACATGAAAGATGAGCCAATATTGTTGAATTTGCTTTTATTGGTGCAAATGAATTTCATCCAACAATCTTTTTGAAATAATTAATACAATTGATATCTTTATTTACTATAATCGTTAACTATCTCAGACATTTGTCAACAAACAAGTTCTTGTTCTTATAATTTATCAAACAATTTATAAAATTTTTTTTCTGTATTTATGAAAGCATTACTGCCAGGTAATTTCAGAAAAGTATATATTAACTAGTTACGTGAAATAAAAACTTTCGTATTAATTTTAAGGAGTTCCTTTAAAATTGCCACGCGTTTTTAAAAATTATGTCATGGATGAAAATTTATTTTTGTTTTAAAAGTATACAGTGTATATGATCTCTCTAATCATGGCTCATTAGCTTATTCATAAACTGTTAGAAATAAGAGTGACGTAAAAAAAAATATTTTACGTTATTTAGTTGGTAAATGTAATGCTAAAAGACAAACTTGACATATTTTAACAGGCCCCACCCCATATCCATTCCATTAGTCATTTATAGTACAACGTTTTTTTTACAATAGTAATCAAAGCAAAAAAATGTTCTATTCTGAGTAAAATTGATCTAATTATTTTAGACAACTTCAACACTGCCCGGGAGATTTCCACCATTCCAAGTAAGTTGTTTTTTTCAAAGCCAATTCTAATTGGCATAATATAATGAAATACAAATTTCATAACACGTACAATTTCAGTCACAGAAGAGTGCCAAGTTTGTTGTATTAAATAAGAAAAGTATGATATGAAAAATATAGAAATTAATAAAAACTGTAATTTTTTCTATTATCACTTTTATTTTACATTTATTCACTATATAAATTAGGCCATTTACAGAATTTTCCAAATTGGAATATCCTTTATGGTTCATGAATTATCTACTGGATCAGGATTAGAATGGGCACTCTGCGTATCTTTTTTTTATTACTATTAAACAAAATTATTTTTTCAATTTATCAAGCATTTTTCTTGAATCCCCTATCGGTTATTTCATGTTTATGAAAACATATTACAAAAAAGTGGCTTGAGATAGAAAATGACATATTCAATTAATATTTTGGTGTACTCACTCCAGTAAATTTAAATGTCTCAGAGTTTGGTGAAACCCATTGAACTCTCAGATTATTTCACTTTATTACCGAGTTAAGACATCTTCATCAATATTAGAGTAAATCCTTCACTTGAGAGCAAGGATCTAACTCTTAACTTTCCTTCAGGCAATAGGGATATTATTAGGTATTTTTTTTTAACTCGAACCCTTTTAGATATCTTCGAGGATTAGGGATTAAATGAATTTCGGCCATGACGCTAGAAGATCGATTTCGATCGCTTAGACTGCAGCTCACAAAGACAAGTTCTGTTTTTTTATTTTCTTCTCGCCAACTTTGGCGAATAGTTGATTCGCCTGGAATATTGGTTATGTTTATGTTGTTATGAACAGTCGTATTCATAATTCCGTCAACGGAATCTTTTTAAACGAAAAATTGTCATTGACATTAAAAACCGGGTTATTTTGTCTTACATTTATTCTATACTTTAAAATAGTATTACATTTTCTGTTCATTGAGTAAACCATCCAAATGGAGTTAAGACTCATAACATAGTAGTACTATTAAAAAGATAACTTTCCAATTTTCTCTTTAATATAACTTCCCTATATATTCATGTAAACTAAATAGATATTAAACAGAATTTTTCCTCTTTAGCTTTCAATCATGGAAAAAAATAATCAGACCATTGAAATTCGAGGGAACAATGAAAAAGGCATAACTTTCAATGCAATAATCAAATGTATATTTTTAAGTTAATAAAGTTTATAGTAAAATATAATCAAAAATATAGTTTAAAATTGTGTTAAAAAATATATAGAAAAAAGAGAAAATTCAGAAAAATGTTTAACGACTAAATTGGTATCATTAAGAAAACAATTTTTAATATATTGTGACAGTGTAAAAATATGTTTACTACAATAAAATTTTTTGGAATTATGGCAAAAAAAAACCCTTTCAAAGTGTATATGTGTCAAACTTGTCAACCTTATTTTAAGCGATTTGGCATGTAGAGTACCAAGAGTTCCAAGAGAGTGAGAACCCAATAATAAGAGGGAAATGGAGAAAACTAATTGATTGCTATACAAAAAAATGGCTGTTTGGACAGCCCATTGGCTCAATAAGCAAATTTTCAATTGAATCAGTTTTAAAACAATCGGAGTAAAATATAGTTATATGTTTTGGAAATATTGTTACAATGCAAAAATTACTATATGGGTTATGAATATCTAGTAGCATAAAAGGTTATTAATTTGCATTGAGAAATTGATATGAAGAGATTCAATGAAAACGATTTTATCAGTAACTTATCATTGATATTAATGATTAGTTGAGAGAATAAAATCTGAATTAAATGAGGAAGTCTTAATCATACATCCCCTGAAATATATTTTTTATGATATTTTAAAACTGAGAACATTTGCTGCAGAGAAAGCTTTGTCTTGCAACAGTAATATTTTTTCTTAAGAAACAATGTGAAGCTGAAACAACACAAGAAAGCTATGTTAACTTAATTAAGGTGACGCAGCGTACAGGCCACTCGCCAACAATATTTAATTAAAAACATCTCGACTGCGAGTGGAATCTTCATCTAAGAAGTGTATTTTTTATTTCAGAACTGAGGATTTCTTTTTGCTTTATAAAATATTCGCAAGTTAAAACCTGAAAAAAAAACATCGTTAAGATCAAAAAATAAAATAAAGCCGGTTTTATTGATTTCTTTGAAAACATATGCAATTATTTTCACCCCTAATTTGTTAGAAATAAATATAAAAACACAAAATAATTATGTCCTTAATGGCTCCAAATCCAAAATAACGCATACCAGGGACTAATATAATTGTGTTCATAAGGTTTTATTTTCAGAAAAGATGAGAGTATAAAAATTTTTGGATTATAAAAAGTTTGTCTTGCATGCTTTTTTTACTTTCTAGTATACGAAATATAGAGAAAATATTGTAATCGTCAAAACATTCGAATTTTGACGAAACTTTACGTTTGGCACCTCCCGATTCCTAAAAAACACTTTTTTGGCATTGTGTTAGTCAGTCTGTCTGTGAATATGATAACAGAAAAAAACTTCGATGAATAAGATTCGATACATGTATTTTCGACTTAATTTGTTGATTTCTATCAAATTTTGAACAAAACTCCTTTAGAGGAAGTTTGCCTGTCTAGTTGTTCGAACAAAAGGAATTCCATTATTAGAACGCCGGAGTCCTGGCATAGGAGTAGCGCGTATTCCCCGTGATCTGGGCTTCCCGGGTTCGACTCCCGCTTCGGGCATGGTTGTTCTTCTATCTGTGAGGTGTGTGAATGTGCCCCCCTCTGTAAAAAGGGGTGTGCAAGCGAATGTGACGCATGAAGTAGCCAAGTCGTATACTTTTGGCCCTAGTTGGCGTTACAAAAACAAGAGACGTTCTCTCGGTTTAAATCGCTGGTCTTCAGTGGGCTTGTAAAGTGCCATAAGTCACAACACAACAATTATTACAACACGCAAAGCGCTAGGTAGATAAAATTTGGTATGCATGTTTAGCATCTTAAGTATAGATTTTTATCAAATTTTGAACATAATCTATCAAATGGTTGAGCGTCCGTCTGAAATATCAGTTGCATGTTAACACCATAATTCATAAACGTAATGGTTTAAATCAAAGAAATTTGATATATTATCTTGTGTTTACAATTCAGTTTTATGCAAAAAGTTCAAAATACATATTCTCACGATAAATGAAGTAAAAATGCTAGAATCAATTATATTTCATAACTATTGTTCATCAATGACATCCAAGGCATTCGCTTACATAAGGCCTTACCCAAGGCTCATAGCATTACTAGAGGGATGAAAATACAAATTTTCTTCTATAACATGCGAGAAAATTTCGGGAAAGACTACTTCGCCTATTATTTGTCTATTTGTTATTTTGATCTTAATTATTTAATTATTTTATGATTTCGTTTATTTATTTTGCATTTGAATTTAACATGGCTTGTCAATGACTGCAACGATGGAATTTTGTACCTGAGGTTTTACTCAATTTTCGGTGGGTGTGCTCTTTGAAATTTTGTATTCGATATAAATTCATTAGCTTATATTTTATTATTAAATATATTACTTCCGGTGAATTTTGATTGCATAGGTGGGATGGCATTTGGTAGTAAATTTGAAAAGAAGTGGTTGTGAAGTTTCATTAAGTTTATAACATATAAATTTATCATTTGATATTTGATAGATTTTGTCATACATGTAATGAGTTTAATGCGTTCATTTAACAAAAAATTTTTTTTCTTAATTTTTAACTTGTTTTTAGCCATTAAGTATTTTGTATTGAATTAAATAATTTCATTATTTTCATTCATTTTTTTAGTGAAAAAAAAAAACGAATAATAAAAATTTAACAACATCGTTGGAGAACCGAATTTATAGTTTAGTCTGAAAATTCTAAATTGAAATGAGGCGCTTACTTCGCATATATAGTGCAAGTAATTATTTTAAATTGTAATCGTGTTTTTATTTATCCATGTTTCAATATCTGAATCCAAAGATAAATTTTAAAAATTTCTAAAAAAATTATGATTAAATTACAACAAAGAAGTATACTTTCAAGTGAAATTATTTTAAGACACACTTTACTGGTTTTTTGAAAAAATTCTACACCTCTATACAGAATTTTTATAATTAAATTCATATAAAAAATGCTTAAAAATATACAAAATATTTCATGATGATTCTAATAGTCTTAAATGTTAATAATAAAAGACTGTTGTATGAAAAGGAGTTTTTTTACATTATGTCTTTTGCTTGTTTATTTCCAGTCATTAGTTTCTTTATAGTTTAAAAGAATAAAAAATGAATTCCATGGACACAGTTTGCTATTTTTGGTCTTTTTTTATACATTCATTCATAATGTAAAGAAATGATTTGCAGTATAAATAAAAATCTACAGTAATGGCCAAAATTGTTGAAAGTGTTTGAAAAAAGTGCATTGTGAAAAATGTAAAAATTATGAAAGCTCATTACTTTAACAGTATTTTCAGTAATATAATTGTTATATATGATTTTAATGATAATTTAAACAAAAATGTAAAGTATTAAATTATGTTAAAAAAAGCATAAAAATTTGCCTTCGTCTATGAAAATGCATATTCTTCATTTAATGTAGCATGAGTACTTAAATTGCTCATAAATGTAGTCTCTTGTTATCAATAAAATAATTAAATGTTTTGAAGATGAGAGAAGATCGTTTTCCCATAATTCATGTGATTTCTGTCAAGTTGCTCACCGTATTATTGTATCCTTCTATTTTCTGAGTTGTTAAAACATAAAAAATAATAGAAATAACACAGAAAATTACCCCCCCCCCAAAAAAAACACATTGTGAAGTTTTACTGTTTCATAAACAAGACTTATGTTGTAAGGAGATTAGAAGGAAAATTTGTCTAAATGTATCTGAGGGGGTATTTCTAAATTTTTGAAGAAAACTCAGTCATTAGAGAACCAAATTGGTAAAGGAAGGGACAAATGCAAAAGTGAAATGGAGTTATGCAATGTGAAGTGGAGGATGAAAACCATTCAATCCAGATTGCAGAAATTTTATTTAAACATAAAAATTTCACAAGAAAAATAAATTTTCAATCTGAAATAAATTTTGGAATGATTAAACAGTGGAAAACTATGTTAACTGGACAGCAGAACAATGGATTTGGAGTTATGAGACCAAAATCTCACTATTTGGTAGTGATAGCAAAAAAAAAAAAAAAAAAAAAAAAAAAAAGCGCTAGAAGAATAGGAAAATATTTTTATCTTGATTTTCGCCTGCTATTGAATAGTCTGTTAGTGTTGTAATCTGAAGTCTAATAACAGCAAAAGACATCGGCAGAATTTATACGATTAATGGAAATTTAAAAGCCGCCAAAAATATATTAATAAATATTCATTCCTATTGGTGGCTCCCGCATGTGACTTTTTTCAAGATACTGAAGAATTTATATTTCAGCAGATTTCATACAATGACACGTCATGTTGCCATTGTACGAAAAATTGCTTTCAAAACAATCATATTTCACTATTGGAATAGCCTAGACCTTTATCCAGTCGGAAATCTGCGAAGCCGGTGAAAGAAACTTGCTACGCAGAAGCAAACCACAAATAAAACCCAATTGATTGAAATAATAATTCAAGCATGGCATCATAGTGTAACAGCTGAGGAAGTAAAAGGATTGATAAATTTCACGGGACTGTGTTGCAAATCCGGAACTGATGCTCAATATTACTCAACTAAATATTTATTGCGTAATTGAGAAGTTTTTGCATATGTCATTATTTCTATGTTATCTTTTTATTCTTTATAACTGCTGTACTAACACAATTATTTGCCCTAAAAATTTCTGTAAAGATTTGATTGAATTACCTTCAAAATGATTTCCAGCTTTAAGATGTTTTCTTTTAATAAAATTGTTGTTATGAGCCATCAAATCTTGAAAATGCTCTTACGAAAAGTTTCCCACAATTTTGGCCACTGTTGTTCTACATTAATCGCTTTTATATCCAACAATCTTTTCCCAAGGCCTGTTTATTATCATTCAATTTCTCAGATTAGTTTTTTCCCATTGAGTTTTATTCCTTTAATCAAATGCACTGTCAAATAACATGCCGTGTAAAGTTCAATATTATTTTAAGTGGTTCCCTGTTGGCGCATTACAAAATGTTTAGAAAAAGAAAACGAAATATTTTAGCTCATAAAACCTTAGATTTTCATTTGTTTTGAACGGCTGCAAGATTACATTAAAATTTATAATAAAAGATCACTCTTTTCTTAGGAACTTAGATTTAAGTGCGTCAACAGAGTTTAGTACAGATTTGCAGGATGCAATTCATGGCGTTATTTATTGCTTGCAAGGAATTCAAAATGTTAAAAATTAGAGAAGGCACATTGATAAATAATTCGATTATAAGCATTAAATAAATTCTTTTTTTTAATTTTTATGAAATCGAATTGCTATGACAATATCCAGGGTGACTATAAACAAACCTTAGATATATGGGCCTCTAGAGATGAATACAATTTCTTCAGGTCAAGGAATCTAAAAGAAATTGTAGATGAAAATATTTTAAAATATGGGTTCAAAAAGGATGTACAAACCAACAATTATATTTATGGGAAAATTGCGGAATTTTCAAACAGCGACCCCTATTTTTCTTGATAAATTCTAATATTTTAATTAAAAATCATGAATTGCGTTGGAGTGTTACTTATAAAACACCGAAGTAAGACAAAGAATAAAATCAAATGAAAGCAATGGATAAAAGAAGCGCAGTCAGAAAAGCAAAACATCTCATTGTATTTGCATGCGATCGTATTTATAATCGGAAACACTTTATATGCTGCAGATGGTGAATATTACTGAAGTATGTACGACAGGAAAAGGAGTCAGTTCAACCATTCTGTTGGCATCGTTTGTATCAGATATAGTTTAAAGCATTGAATATGTATACCTTTTATTTGATTTATTCCAGATTTAATGACTCCCAGCAATCAGATAAAACCATAGAAACATGAAATGGCAAAATAATTTTATTACCAATTTTATTTATTGTTAATAAATATATGATAGGATGTTCAAGTAGGAAAACATGCTAAATCCACACGTCAGATAAAACTGCCGATATTCAGGAATGGTGTAACTGGTCAGTATTGCCTCATGGTCACTTCTCTATAATATCCAAGTTGTAAAACCTTCGGAAGCAATAAGCATCTTAAAAAAAAATTAAGGTTCGGACATGAAGGTTCTCGTCTCGCATGCATAAAATATTACAAACGACGTAATAACGAAGTCACGTCATAGTGACGTATCACCATGACGTAATACTTCGAATGGATATTAAAGTGAAATTTTATTTTTGAGTTCACAGTGATTCAAAGGTTACCTGTTACCACGGCTATAGTAGGACTCATTAGTGAAATCTAGAAATAGTTGGCTATGTACCAATTATAGCATCTAAAAATGTTAGAGGTTACAGAAACATGGATATATTTGAGCAGGTATTTGCTCATAATTAACCGATAATACTTACAAGTCTAACCCACATTTTCTTCCCGTTCGTTATATCTTTATCGATATACATTAAGTAAGAATTTTCAGTTCCAATTTTGGTGGGAATTATTACTAGTCTCAATTAGTAATATATAACCATTTCTAATGTACCTTTATGAGGATTGCTGTTTTAATTCAAAAGAGATGCGACTGGGGAAAACCACTTCTCGCATTTTAATACTGAGAACAAAATGTATATTTAACTATGACACCATTTTTTTTATTAATAATACATTAAGAGAGAATACAAGATAATTGCGATGGGAAATAAATGCGATATATAATAAAGCGAGTCTCTGGTAACAAACTGAGATATTACTTTAATTTCAAATACAGCTTTAATGGCAGAAAATTACAAATTACTAGAATCTAAAGTCTTTCAAAAAAGTATGTTTACCCTTCGAAAGAATTAACAAATTACCTAGAAAATATCATTCTAAGCATTGCTTAGACTTTGAGAATATCTTAATTTGAAACATGAAATGGCTCTAAAAGCGATTGTATTCGTTTGGAAGAGAGAATCCTTTTGAAGTTATATATGCACATATTCAGATAGCAAGCGTCTGCATTAAGATATGGTGATACAGCCAGGATTCGCGTAATTGAATTTATGCAGCAAATATTAACCAGAAACCTGCAATATCTAGATTCCTTGGAATGCTTTAGACAAAGTTAAATTCCTTGCCACTTTGTACCTTCTAATAGAAAATAGGCGATATTTTGTTCAAGATATATTGAAAATTTATGAAATTCTGTCGTTATGAACAACGACAATTAATTCGTAATATAGAAACTGTTAATGAAGAGGCTTATTCATTTATACAGCTAATGGAATAATTTTTTGCAATATTCTATACATAGCAATATAGCAAATATTGTTAAAATTTGGATTTGAATTTATGATGAATTTTCTCTTTTGTGGCCTTACTGAGCTTGAAAAACAATTTTGGAATTATACTTGTTTACTTTACTTATCGTCAACTAAAGCACACAACAAGCAAGAGAAATTATATTTAATATAGAATTTTACAAAAAAAAAAAATCTATTGAAGTTTGATGAAATCCGCCCACTTGAAGTCTATTTTAGTCCGTTTGCATATGAATAGGATAACTTGAAAACACAACTAAATAATTGGATAAACTCTTTAACTTAATCTTTCTTTAGAAATGTAGATCTGTACAATATTTTAGTCCAAATCTTTAACAGGTTTCATTATTTGTCGGTTTGATTATGATAACTCAGAAATACCACATGTTTGTTGAGTCAATCTTAATTTGTGATCTTTAGAATTAGATTGCAGATTTGAGTTCAGTTTTCGGCTTAACATGTGTATTTCTTGTTTGTTCGTGTGTTTATGCATCCATATTCAATTATTAAAAAGCACAAACAAGAACAATAAACTAAATATATATAATGTTGGCATCGAATTTTGAGTCTAATCATTAAATAGAAAGTGATCCAAAACACTTGCTTCATACACTATAATCTTCTATTATATTTCACTACAGAAAGAAAGTATATAACGCGTCGTACAGTGCAAATATATTTATTGCAATATTTTATCATAATGACGTTTTTTTCTTAAATTATACTGACAATACATTTATAAACTATTTTTTTAAATCTTTATTTTTCGAATATTTTGTTAGTATTTTTGAAGTTACATGCTTATGAATAATTAGCCTGTTTTTTTTTTTATTAGATTAGATTTATTTGATTAGATTGATCTGTGCATGTAAAATGTGTTTGAAGGCGTAAACAAGGGTTGGCTATAAATAATTTATCCTTTCTTATAAATATCTACAACCAAGATTAACGGACCGAATGAAACAATATTTCATATATAGAACGTAGAATCAATGGATGTGCGAAATTTGCGTAATAAAAAAAAAATAATATCCCCAATGTATATTTTTGCACAGAGAGGGTTAACACAGTGTAAATGTTGCACGTAAGAGACGCTTATGTCGATTATAAAAATGTTTTCAACAAATTTTATGACATACAATTCCATATGTGAGTTTTTTTATTTCTAGAATGTGAAAGAAAGTTTGTATAATTGAATTGAATTTTAAGTCGATTGCAATTATTTACTCTTTTATTCCGACAGCTATGTTCTTTCTCATACGCATATTGTTACAAAATTTTCTTTGCAGAATTCCTTTCCCTGTGCCTTTTTTTGGTGTGCATATAAAAATTTGGTTCCGTTTCAATAATTAATTTTAGCTTCAGAAACCTCCAAAACAAAGAGACCTATTTTATGAATACCTTGTATTTTTTGTATGTTGATTATTGGTCTATATTTTTGTATTTTCCTTTGTGTTAAAGCATGTGGCATTACAATAGCATTTTTTATAGTGTGCCTTCTTAATAAATTTATACGGGATGTTCTGTTAAGGGGTCGACTACACAAATAATTGTTAATAAACAAAAATAGGAATAGTAGATAAAAATAAATTACATTGAGAGGGTGATCATAGGTTAAAAGCATGTAGGTTTCGATGTCAAGATGGAACGACAACAATATAATAATAACTACAAAAATTTCATCAATTATTAGAAGAGTTATCAGAAGTAGTGACCACTGATATCATTGTATTGTCTATATAATGTAAAAATGATACGCGCTTGAAGGTACCGGATATGGTTTTGATATCTGCCATAGACAACAATCTACACAATGAGATCTTTCGTTGAGTCTATAAGCATTATATAAATGACTGATTTAAGACGATCTCATAGGAAAAAGTTGAGCAAATTTAGATCCGGCGAACCTGAAGGCCAAGCAGTGAGTACCGGTCAAGCAAATCCGGTTTATCTCTTTGGGTATGTACCATATAGCTGTTTATGTACCTCTCGGGAAAAATGTACAAAGGTACCATCATGCATGAACCACATACCCTGTTTCATTATGTCAGGTACAATTTGCAACATTTTAGGAAGGACGTTTTGCAGAAAAACAAGGTATGTTGCTCTCTTCAGCTGTTCTGACAGCAAGCATGGCACCAAGACATCCCATCTACTTTGTGACACTAAGTTTTTGTTGGGATTTCCATAGTTCACTGGCATAAGGATTATATATTGATTACGTGTGTACATATTTTGAGTACTGTCAAAGATTTCTGTATTCACAATTTACATGTGTTTTTTGCAATTTTCATCTTTCCAAAGTGATTTGTGACAATGTGCACTATTGAGTTTCTTTTTCCTTTTGTTGCCTACTTGAACTACTACTTTGAGTTTGTTGATCCCCTGAGAATACTGTTTTTGGGTTTTTCTTTTCTCATTGGTTTTACATATGTGTCTCGATGATTGCATTTATTATTAACGAGGATTATAAATAATATTAAGAGCGAATAGTAGTGTTTTGTGATAATGTTTAGATTTAAATGAATACCTTATATTCCTCCCTAAGAGACGATAATGACGTAACATATTAGTCAAGCGATTATAAATAAAGTTTCTATACAAATGACGGTATCTAGTATTTAAGAAAATGAATAGATTTTAAGATTCATAGGATTTATATTAGTGAATTATAAATTAAAGAATTTAAAATAAAAATATTTATAAGACGAATGGAAAAAAAAAGCATAGCAATAAAAATTTGTTTTTAATAGTTTTTACTAACTTTTCTAAACGCGATATCAGTTTAGTAGTAAAATCAAATATAATATTTCTATTTGTCAGAAATTTAGAATATAGACTAAATAAATTTTCACTGATTTCATTTGTAGAAATTAGAATGCTGACAGCAGATTCCTGTTATTAAATTAAATAAAATTAAATGTTAGTTTTCAAACAAAAAAGTTGTTCTTCTTATAATCGAAGCATTACCATTTATTCAGAAATAACTTACTGCAGTTATTTCTGAATTGTAAGCTTACTGGTAACTCTGATATCCTCTTTTCCTTCATATCCTCTTCAGTCCCAAGGTACACATATGTGTACCTGCAATTTTTTTTCATTTTCCTTATCCGGTAAAGTAAAATTTTGTCGAAATAATGCATGCATATCAATATTTCTGAATGTAGCTTCCATTTTGCATTCATAAATAGCACTATTGTTCGATATTTTTTTTCATATCTATCGCTATTAATTAGAGACGGAACGAAAATGGCGTTGAACAGAAAACACAGCAAATATAAGTACATTTTTTAATATTTATTATTAAAATAAACGCTTGTATATTTTTTTATAAAATACGAAGTATCTGGTTAAAGTCATTACCAAATTATAACTTGTTATCTATAATAAAATTGGTGCAAATAAAATTTTATTAAGGTACACATATGTGTACCTCGGGCGTTTTTCCTCCCTTTCCTGACTGCTTGCGATCCATTGCGCTGTTTATCTTTTGAGCGCTTGTTTTAAAATTGCCATTTCTTGCCCTTGAATATATTGCATATCTTTTTATAATAAATAATTCTTATGTTCTGTAATGTAATAAGATATAAATTTAAAAATATTTATGTAGGACTCAGAAATCACTACTATTTTAGAACGCACATTTAATTACATTTAGGACGATTAGGACATTTAGGATATATATACATTAACATAAAAGAATTGAACATTCAGTAGATTTCGTCGAATACGTCGCATCTCGTCTCGTCTTTACTTTCGTCCAGATCCGTCTGATCTGACACGTCTTTACTCTCGTCCAGATCCGTCTGATCTGACACGTCTTCACTCTCGTCCAGATCCGTCTGATCTCACACTTCTTTACTTTCCTCCAGATCCGTCTGATCCGACACGTCTACACTCTCGCCCAGATCCGTCTGATCTCACACTTCTTTACTTTCCTCCAGATCCGTCTGATCCGACACGTCTACACTCTCGTCCAGATCCGTCTGATCCGACACGTCTACACTCTCGTCCAGATCCGTCTAACCAGCGTCAACTCCGTCTAACAACCAGCAGATGGCGCTCGCCACTACATTTATTTTTTAATTTGAGTAAAAAATTTAATTTTATAGCTGTCTTGTAGTTAGTAATTGATATTTCAATCCGGCATTATGTATAGAATATACGGAATTTTATAAGTTAATAATAATATTTTTTCACGTCAAGTGGCTTTAACTCAAAAGAAGATTATTGAACGTTTAGGAAAAAGTGATTTTAGGGGAAGTCATAGAATTTCTCATGTATCGAAAATTATGAAACCTGGCAAATGGAATGAACTGGTCACAAAAGATAGTCAAATGTGCCTTGTCAAGTAGAAAGATAGTAAATCCGTGATTCTATTATCCACAAGTATAGGTAATGAGCCAGTTGTAATAGGCAAAAGACAGTCAAAATAATGGAAACAAAAATGTGGTATAAATTAATGTTCTATTGTAAAAGCGTATAATATGGGCATCGCTTATTATCGCTCATTATTTGCATATTACCGGCATGCAATAATTACGAAAAATGACCGACTCGAGCATTCACACATTTTGTAGATTTAGTAGTTGTCAATTTCTTGATATACTATAAAATGGTGGCAAAGCGACAATCAGAGCTATTAGGAATGAAGCCGTAAATGTTGTGAGCTTAATGCAATTTCGAATGCATATAATTCGGTCCCTGTTGAAATATGAGGGAATTCTCATCATCAGCAAGAAAAGAACAAGCAAAAAATCATCTTTGAATGAAAAAAAGATAATAGAAGAAGGGTCATCAAATGATGGAAATGCAACTGAAAGATCAATGGAGATTTCATTACCATCATCTGGTGAAAATACTTCTAAAAGAGCAAGGAAATTGTCCCTTCCCAATTAAAATGATATAAGACTAGATATGTCAAGCCATCTGCAACATTTCATGGACGATAAGTATGAATCACAATGCAAGTATCTAGGATGTAAATCTAGAACAATCAAGTGCTCAAAATGCAGTATCTACTTATGTAATATTAAAAAAAATGAAATTTCATTCAAAATAAGGTTTAATGGATTATTAATATAATAAATTTTGTATTTTTTCATTTATAAGGCCTTAGAAGTATAGCTATTAAATAACAAGGAAAATTAAATATTTTTTTTGTCGAGGATGCTTTAACTTGCTTAAGTCCCGAGGTACACATATGTGTACCTTAAAATTATGGGACTTAAAATTGTTTGATCAGCAAATATTTTTTTCCACAAACTATTGAGGTATAACAAAGGTGAAAGATTTAGAAATCAAATTTTTAAACAAGTTTAAAAAAAATCAGGACTGAAGAGGATATAGATAAAACTACTACTTATATTAGAGAATCAGTCAATATTTCAACCTCTTTGACAGCGAATTCATGCTTTATGGTTAGTGGTAAATAATAAAAAAAAAAAGACAGCCCATGAATAGGATAAAGTATACGAAATAGCGTTTTCATGTCACTAGGATCGTGTTTATGACTTATGATACACCCGGTTTAAGGCGTGTCTGAAGGTCATAACAAATTATAGCGCTCATTTTGAATAAATATAAACCAAATTAGCACCCCCCCCCAAACATAGAAAATATTTTTAGTATTGTAAAATGTACTTTGCAGAAGAAGGTTTGCGTCTTCTTGTAGGATGATTTCTTCGCACCTTTCAATTTATTCATAATGTACTCAGTCATTAAAGTCTTAAATTATCTTGGCAAAAGAAGTCGGCAACATGATTAACTAAAGATGTAAAGATAATCGTATCATAGATAAATAAAATTCTCTGTTGTCCTTTTATTTTTGAGCTTTTATTTTCCCTTTTATTTCGCTCAGTGCCATCTTTTGTAAAATTGAAAGTCAATATTTTCTTTGGTCACATGATTTACATGTACACAAATTTAAAATTTTATTTGGATCTGTTCTGTAGAACCGGAGTTAGCTGCCTTTAAGTACCATCGGTTTAATTTTAATCAACCCTGGTTAAATCCGTCATCCTCCAATCCTGAAAAGATTGAATGTATTAGATAACTATCAATAGTGTGAATCAGTGAAAGAAGCGTTTTTATGGAGATATTGACAATTTCTAACCATCCATTCTATGGAAATTTAAGATTATAATTATAAATTTGGAAAATGAAGCTAAAATTACACAAATTAACATAATAATATTTAAAGTTATATGAATATAAAGTTAAATAGTTATAAAATAGAATAAAATAAACTACAAAAGAAAAAGAGTTTGTGGAGAAACTAAAAAAGATAAATGAATTCGAATAAACCATATTCATTGATTAAGAAAAATTAATCTTTATGTAAATTATTTAATCACTTAATATATACATTGTATATCCTTTTAATATTTTATCTTCTGTTGCTTTCCTTATGAACCCAAAGTTTTATCTATACATTGTTATTCGCCTTCAACATTTGGCTTGTATTCAAAACTTTTCTTTGTTCTGCGAATATAGATAATTTTGCCAACCAACTATAGCAAGACATTTGCGAAATAAATTAAAGAGGAAAATCTCATCAGAATGCAATGTTATGCTGGAAAGGGTTTTCCAGTTAAAAAGGAAATGTAAATCCCACAAACTGGAAAAGTTATTAATTTTGGAATAAACTATTTGTTACTTTTAATTTAAGTCTTTCAAAACATGGGGCAATATAAAGTGAAACGAAAGAATTAAATTTGGAAAAGAAAGTAACAGGCATCTAACTCTCAAAAGTAATTATGTTGCTTTCACTCAAAAGAAAGTAACACATTTTCTGTAACATGTTATTTCAAAGCAATAGTATTTTGGATAATATTAACTTCGGTGTCAAGTTATATTGATATAAATAATTTCATTAAACATTTTATAAATTTTACTAATTCTGATTGATTGATTACAATTCATTGTTAATAAATAGATAGATTACAATATTAACTGATATATCATTTATGTTCGAAATGAAATAATTTCAAGGTTTTTTATTGATGGAAAATTAACTTTTTCAATAATTTTCACAAAGCTTTTACTAAAACCTTTGTTTTTGTAGGAAGTTTAAACTAAAAGATAAAAACTAAGTTTACAGTTATTACATATAAAATTAATCGTTTGAAAGAATTAAGAATTAATCGTTTGAATCGTTTTGAATACAGTTATTACATATTAAATTAATCGTAAACTAATCGTTTCGCTTAAATTATCATTGACAAAAATCGTTTGAATCGTTGAAAAAAATTAATCGTGTGCGATATATAATATTAGCATTTAGTAGATTAGCTCATAACGATAGGTTATAACATTAACGTAAGCACATAAACATAACATTAGCACATACACGATTTTTCTTGAATCTCAGAAAGTTGATTTTTCATAAATTATTAATAATTTTTAAAGAGCAATAATTAATAATTATTAGTGAATAAAGATAATGGAGGGGATAAAACTTTCTCTGTCATTAAAATTTAAGAATCAAAATTTATTCAATTTTCGGATTATCATTAAAAATTTTGTTAGAAAAATATTGGAATTTTTATTTCATTAATATTCATTGTAGCTGTGCAATTATTATAATACTCGATACTATAAAAGTTTATTTTAAAAACATCCTACCATGGAGAATATAAGTAATAAAAAGGGCATTTTCGATTTTTTTTTAGCATTAAATAACTAAAAATATTTATATGAAATAATTACGGAGTCAAAAATTCGAGTTTTTCACTGAATACTTAAAGAATATTATTATTTTTGTATTAATAACATAATTATTGCTTCTTTGACAATATTCAACTTCAAAAATTGAATGAACACTATAACTTGAGGAATTTTGTCATCTGAAAACGTTTTTCTTCACATCAATAGCATATTATTTCCCAACAATTTGAAATTTCAAGAGAGTTAAGATTTATTTAAACCATTAATACGTACAAGTGGTAAGATTTGTTTATCTTTTAGTCTTAAGTTTAAACAAACCGCTTACCGCCTAGTTATTTGAGTTCATTAATTTCTGTAACAACCATTTATGAGGGTTATATTCCACCAGGCAGACTTACAGCATTAATTTTTTTTAAAAGAAAAAAAATATGGTAGAAATATCTGAAAAAAATATATTGGTTACTCGTATGGTCTTCACTAAAATTTCCAATTCTAGAGGGCGCTAATTTCAGCTGGCTGGGATAGTCAGTAATACTTATTTTAATTAGAGTGATTACCTATTCTTTTCTGGTTCTAGACTTTGAATTTAATGAGAGTTGAGTTGTTGAATTGCCCATGGTACGAATTATTTTAAGTAGGCTTCTTCGTGATCGCAAAATTTAACAATATAGGTGAGCATTTCTTTAACTATAATTTGGGAAGAAATTATAGAATTCAATGATGCTTTTAATTCAAAATAAATATCGGATTCAAATCCATTATGGATATAATATAAACAAAACTATAACAATAAATAATGCCTCTTGGAAAAACGACAATATTTCCCTTTGGAATTTGAATTCCGAGAAAAGATTTAAATGAGACTTGCTGCTGCGTGAGACGCATTTATATGGTAGATCAATGAAGGTCTTTTCAAAATCTTGAATTATCCCTTTCGTTACTGGATTTCATTATTATAGCAACTATAAAACGTAATAAGTAATATGGAATTTAATAAATAAGATGGAATTCTAACTGAAGCGTTTGAAATATTTTCCCAGAAGAGTTCCTCTTATGCAGTAATTTTTAAATGACGCATTTTATATAGTTAAAAATCAAGAAATTGTATATTTAGTAATGGCTATTTAAAGCGTTTTTAATTCGAATTTATCAAAAACAAGATTTTCCTCCTATATTTTTGAATTTCTTATTAGGATAATTCTAAAAAGCATTTAAAATTTGAATGTATTTTGGCTAATTCAAAAATGGAATTAAAATACATTTCCTTAGTTAAACGTACGCAATATGCGCCTATAGTCTGTGCCTCATTTTGCCTGGCAATATATTCTACCAAACAACACTGAAAAAAATTTATAATTAAAAAATTATTAAGATGTGAATTGTATTGTTTATTTTTAAGTTTCATAGTTCAGTTTTTGTAGTAAATGTACTTACTGCATCCTATATTTGGTAAAAAGATATTTTTTAATAATGCCGTACTAGCCTTGAATCAGGAATTTCTACAATATTAAAATTATTTTTGTAAATTACGTCTACGAAATATTTTCAAACTTTTTAACAAAAGGAAAATATAATCTATGATTTTCCTTTGAAGAAACACAGTTATGATGTTACTGTTAAAGATATAAATAAAATAAAAATAATTCTAAAGTTATAAATAAAATAAAAATTCTAAAGATATAAATAAATAAAAATAATAAAATAGAATATAAAGAATAAAATAAGATATATAAATAAAATAAAAGTAATAAATTCTCATTTTTTTTTATAAAATATCATGGACTTCTCATTTTGTATTTGAAAATGCCATTTGACAGACTTATTTCATGTATTTACCAATGAAGAATTATTTTTTTAGTTGTTATTGCCTGGCGTATTTAAAAGCACTGCAATCATTGCGAGTAAAGCTATTGCAAAATAAATCTTTTTTCAAACAAAAAATATTTTTTTGAATTGTTATCTTATGAGGATTTCTGAAAATAATTTGATATACTTCAGCTATAGAACACTTCTAAAGAAATTTCCGAAAAGTTATTTTATTGTTATTCTAGTTTATTTGTATCTGGAAAAAGGAAATTCAAACATAGTAAAAAGAAAAAAAATGAAATTTGATTTATATAAATTAAATATTTCATGGTAAAAACTGATATGTCTCGAAAATTACAAGCGTAAATGCTTGTTTCTTTTTTCCAATGTATTTTATATGTTAAAATATCATATTCTATGAGATTGTGAAAATAGTTACTTGAAAATCTTCTAAAGAGCTTATTTTCGTTTTCTGTCTGGTAAAATGTATTAAGATGACTAAAATCTGATTATATTATCGAAATGTATCGAGAATGCACTTTTTATTAGATACAAAAAGTGAAAATGAAAAAATATTTATATTTGTCATATAAAAAAAAGGGCATTTTTTAAAATTTTGTATTTGTTTTCACTTTTATGATTTTCATTTCAATATTAATAAAAATGAAAAGCTAAAGTTAAATATTTATTAATATTTTGTATTTAGCTTCGCTGCTAATAATTTTTTTTATACAGCGAAGCAATAAGAACATGATTTTTATTTGCTAAAGAATTAATTTCATTTATAATATCCCTGAACATACCAAGGAAACATAAATGATAAAAATTAAAATAGGAGCTAAGCAGTGGCGATAATCTAATTTTTTCCCATCTATAATATATAAACACGGTTTGGGTTTAACTTCATATTATAATTTTTAAAAAATGGGTATATATTCTATAGCTCTTTTTGTTGAACGATTGTGTCAAATATGTGACATAATCTCAAAATTTAGTCACCAAAACCCCTAAACGAATTTCATATATCTAGCTTATTGCTCCTAAGAATCATTGTGTCCGCATTGCACGCGGCGATACACGATCAAATTTCTTCAGATAAAACATGCCAATTGAGTATACAAATTTGGTGTAAACATACAAAATTCAAATTTATGAATTTGGTGGTTAGAAATTTCGAAAATGAGTTTTTTTTATAATTATAATACTTTATTGTACATAAAAATTGTGAATTTTATATCGTTTAAACTAATATTCATTTATTGTAATTTCCATACCATTCTTATGATCTATAAGACCCGCAATGAAGGTTTGTTTTTACGGTATCTCCCATTTGCTCATACAACTTTCCGTTCTGTAGTCACGCAGAATTGAGAAGCCAATAAATCTAATGACCTATAAAATTCTTTCAATAAATATTATTGAATAACTTTTTATAAAATCAGTAATTTTTTTTTTGACAAAAATAATTTAAATCCACACTTTTTGTAAATTTTGTTATACTTTTATATACAGTGCCCGAAAAAATTATAAGGACACGCGAAAAGTCGCCAAATCTAGAAGCCTTGTTTACAGAATCGTATGCAAATTTTTGTAGCAAAAATAGAAGTAAAACTAAAATATTTTATGCGTAAAGTAATTAAAATTTTCAATTTTAAATCTGCTAAAATTTAAATTTTGATTTTTAAACCTAAATGAAAACGGAAAAAAGTATAAGGACATTGCTTTTTCACCAGTAATTATTTAAAAATTTGCATATTTGAAAGCATAAAATGACAATTCCGAGTTACGATTCATTTGCGAAATAAATTTCCCACTCGGCGACTTTCAGTGTGAATTTTTAAACGATGCCCAAAGGAACTCAACTTTCTGACTTTGAAAAAGGAAAAATTGTTGCTTTTCGAGAATGTGGATTAAGTGGATGGGAAATTTCAAAAAGAAACAAGAGATCTAAAACGGTGGTTTATAATTTTCTAAAAAAATCCTGGGATGTATGGTATGAAAAAGCGAACTGGGAGACCAGAAATTCTCACTCGTCGACAAAAAAGAATGATTGTAAGGAGAGTTTGCGAGAAAAGAGAAACCGCAAATGAAGTTGGACAAAATTTGAGTTTACCATGCTCAACAAGGACTGTTCAAAATGTTTTGAGTAAACATCCTCAAGTTTCTTATGGGAAATTAGTGTCACGCCCCCTTCTTACAAATCATCATAAGAAAAGAAGAGTTTACTTTGCCAAAAAATACATTTCTCTTGGTCAAAAGTGGGCTGATGTAATTTTTTCGGACGAAAAAAAGTTCAATCTTGATGGACCTGATGGTTTTCGTTATTTTCGGTATGATCTGCGAAAGACCAAGGAAGTGTTTTCCAGGCGTCAATATGGTGGTGGCTCGGTTATGGTATGGGGCGCTTTTGCGGCAAATGGAACCACTCCAATTGTATTTATCAACCGTAAAATGAATTCTCCTCCATATCAACCGTATCTTGATATGTTACGAGAAAGTTTGTTACCTGAAGCGCCACTAATTACTTCAGGGGACTATATTTTTCAGCAGGATAATGCTTCGATACACATTTCTACGAGAGCAAAACTCTGGTTTGAAGCTAATTCTGTAAATTTACTTAATTGGCCGGCGAGAATTCCCGATCTTAATCCAATCGAAAACTTATGGGGACTTCTAGCCCGAGAAGTTTATAAAAACGGCACACAGTATCAATGTACACAAGATCTTGTCGTCGCTATCAAAGACGCTTTGGAAAAAATATCTGTGGACCTTTTTAAAGATCTTTCAGGATCTATGACCTCTCGGCTTATTCAAGTGATTGAAAAAAAAAGGTAGTTTTCTTGATTATTGAAACATTTTTTAAGTATTTTACAACATGTCCTTATAATTTTTTCCGTATTTCCTTTAATGTTAAATTTTGTAAAATCAATATTTTGAATCTAAATTATGTTTTTTATGTGGTATAAGTGTTATCACAAAATTATGCAGCAGAAGTAAGAAATATAAAAAGTTCATTTAGGTGAAATGGAAATAAAGCATATTTTCATGCAATTACATGTTGTCCTTATTCTTTTTTCGCGCACTGTACATTTAATACTATTTTCCAACTTTCAAGTTTTCCCTCTGTCTGCTTTATATTATTTTTCTATTGTGGGTGAATATGCATGATACATTTGATAGTGTCTTATATTAAATATATAGGGTAGAAAACCAATTTTATTTCACACCGGCATTCGCTAAGGATTTGGACATACTTGAAGTCACACTCACATCACTTCTATGGCGAAATGTGTAGCTTAACTATACTAGAAAAATGAAAGTACAGGAAAAACATGAATTCGAAAGTTATTCTAATCTTCCATTTAGTTGCTTTTAAAGACAATTCCTTTGAGCTGCAGTGAAAGATAAATATATTGGATGAAAAAGAAATTGCTGAATAAGGAAAAAAGGTATTTTTTCCTACTATTTCTATAGTAGTTTTGCGGTAGCTTTGTAGAATTATTACTTGATTTTATTTTAATATTTCCTGCAGTGTTTTCGAACTATGCATTATTAAATGCTGCATAACATAGTATGCAATGACTTCAAAAATACAAATTTCTTAGAGAATTAAATAGAAAATTTATTTTTTTTGTATTGCATCAAATTTCATAAATAATTTGTTTTTCATGGTATTAAATATATATATATATATTTGTTTAGGATAAAGTTTTCTTTAGAATTTTTAAAAAAGAAATTTTATCTTGATTTTTTTTATATTTTTCTGTTTTATACATGAATTTCTGTTTTATACGTAAAAATGTATTTTATTTTGAAATCATACATTGGAAAGTTAAAACAAAAATAAAATAGAAAGCAAAGGATAGGAAATTATCAATATTCCCCACATCAAATGAAATATATAGATTTTTGTTACTGCAATATCAATTGCAATAATTTAATAGTTTATGGATAACGTTAATTTTGCTTTTCATGTTATATTCTATAAATATTTTAAAATATTTAGCAAGTAAAATGGTGAAAATTAAATGACAAAAAAAGGTAAAAATTAAAAAAAAATGAAATTGCTTTATAGAGTTTAATAATTAATTTTGCGTTTCAAACACCCTGTAATCTGAATTTATGTTATGAATTTTTATTTGAGCTTTACACTCTAAGGAGTGTTTTGACACCGAGATTCTTGTTACCCTCGTCTTGTCGAAGGATAAAACAGTCACATTGGTATGTTTTGAAATTTCATAATCATGATCCGGTTTCTTTCTGATAATGTATTTTGAAAGAAAAATATCGTGTCACTTAGAGGTCAACATTTTTAAAAAAGTGTCCTTGAAATCGATCTATTCGATTTCTAAAGAGCTCAAAGCTTTCATGTGGTGTGCATTCTAAAATTAATTACTACTGAATAATAGAAGCTTAGATGAAAGAGGATCTGATTAAAAAGAATCTTTTTAATGTAATTACTAACTAATAAGTGCAAAATATTTATTTATTAAATTTCTTTTCAGAAATAAATATTCATTTATATTTCATCACTTCGAATAGAATCGATGAAAGTATATTTCATTTCCAGAAAAATCAGTGTCTTAATGAGGCAACCATTGATATGAGTATGAATTTAAATTCAACAAATTAATTAAAATATAGAAAAAAATATTCCAAGCACAATAAAATCGCACGTTAATCTTAAAATACGCATATCAAAAGGAAACAGGGTTTTCATTCTAAACTTGTCTGAATAGCAAATTTCTAAACCACTTTTAGATTTTAATAAATGTCCATATTTAAGATATCCAAGAATCCGAATTCTTTTTTGGGGGAATAAGGTTTATTTGCACATGAACAAGCTGGACGAATGGAATTTGGATGCAGTTTTTATTCAAAATCGTAGAATTATTAGAGATTATGAGTGAAATCTACCAAAAGGAAGTTCTTTAAACTGCTGTTGTTTACATGTAGAAACATTAACAAAGCAACGTTCTAGATAGTTGAAATTTCGTTTTATTTTAATGGTAGATACTTATTACATAACAGCTTAATCTGCAAGTGGTTTGACTGATAGTAGATACGTCTGTTTAAAGGCATGTGAGCGTAACAATTTTAAAAGGAAATAACTAAATAAATGAAAGTTAAAACAGCGTCTCATCAACAAAATTATATGAAATTTCCCCCCTGTTATCTGTGGAAGTTTGGAGAGGGTGTTGCCAGCTCAGGTGTCGTCCTCTTCGTCTGAGCTTGGTTCAAAATTATAAAGTCCGTCCCAAAATAACCCCTGTGTTGCTTTAAAACGGGACGTTAATATAACTAAACTAAACATGAATTTTTTTATCCCAGCCGTACTAAGAGAAATGATCCAATTTACATATTATTTAATATTTTTCAAAGTTAAACTAAACTAGAACCATTTTGGTTAAATGTACGAGGGAGTCGAAGGACAGGAGATACTCTCAACTGTTCTCCAATAATTTTTATTAAATTGTGAATGAAATTACTTTAGTCCTAGTCTCTCCATACATGTTGATGTATTTAATTTTAAAGTGAATATAATATATCCACAAGTAATATAAGTTTTAAATTTTGCTTATCAGTAAAGATCCAAAAATGAAATGTTTTTCACTGAATAAAAATATATTTCTAGCAGGAAATTATAAATAAATACTAGTTTTACATGATACTTACCATCAGTATTTTTATGATCACCTGAAATTAAAATATCATTGATTTTTATATCTCAATACTACATTTATATTCATTAAAAGTGGTTTAATATTAAAGTTCGAAAACTCCCGGAATTTAAGTAGAAATATTAGATTAAATAATTACGGCTTGTTGACTAGCAACCTAAGGTGATCTCAATTAAACTAGATTTTGCCTTAAAAGATACGTCCACGACTAAACTCTATCGACAGCCAATCTACATGCGGAAGCGAAGTATTTAGTTTTTATGATTCGCTTTTCAAAGTAATTTATCGCCTAACTAGACACGAGAGATGCAGCTACTGATACTATGATAAATATATTGGCAGGAATTGGCTATGTAAAATGTATTCTACGAATAAAGTTTATTTAGAATTTTAATACCTAAAAGACGAAGTTCCCGGGTAATTCTGTTCGCTGAACTTTATTAAATTGTGTATAAGCGATAAATCATTTCCTCTTATTGGATATTTTATGGATGTCGAAAATCAATTACGTGAGTTCCGGCATTTGGCGAAGAATGATTTCAAAATTGCTTTTAAAGTGCTTTAGACAAAGAAGTTTCTAATATTTTTCTAATGTTGTTTTAAAGGAAAAATGCTCAATTTTGTTTCAAATAAAAGTCATTTGTAAATGATTTTATTTTCGTTTAACATCAAATGAAATTTTTGGTGTTATGTTTATAAAATATACTTTATCCTACTATGTTACTTTCTTAAAAAAAGGAAAAAAAATAGTTCACAGTGTAATTTTTTTGAAAATTGATGAATGCTTTCATTAGTTTTAAATATTTTTATTCAGTTAAAAATTCGGATTATTAAAATTTCTTCTGCTGGCAAAACAAAGACACGTTCAGTTTTTAAGAAATCCCTCCTTTCCTTAAGCCAGCCATTTCTAATTTCATAAAAGGTAGTGCTCTGAGAATGGAAGATGAAGAAGAGAATGCTACCAATTACAGCGTTCCAAAAAGTTGTGATATGCTCAGGTAATAGTTTGGAATAGAAGGGGGTAATAAAGTCAAAATAATGGACTAAAGATCCCTTTTCAACCCCAATCCTCTAAGCTATTACGGTAATCAGTAAACTTTTAAAATAAAAGTAGGGAATTTTGATAAGGCGATAATTGACTTAAACTGGGTGAACCATTTTAATTATAATCGAAATGGATTTAATAAAGAGGATAGTAATTTTCTTCTCCCCCATTTCCATTCCATTTGATTTATCTAACACATTTAAAAGCTCGACTAACATTTTCACTCTATTTACAACGTACTTTTACCAATCTAATCAAAATTATTAGATTTATTTTACTCACAAGCTGATATGAGCAATGCTTTATATAATTGTACATGAAGATGGATTGGTATTCTAGATAATATTGTTTCTATAAGGAATTTGACAAGAAGTAGCTTTTGTGACGCTGCTTAGAATTAATATTGTTTGGATTAAATGATCTAATCTGTGAATTTTGATGAGTCTGCACTTTCAACTGAAGTAACTCTTAATTGCATTAAAATGATCTAATTTATTTTTTGCAGATATACATATTCTTACAATCTCTTATGCGAAATATAAAAGTATTGTAATAAGCGAACAACTTTAATGTAATGTCTGCCAAATCTCTTCATTTCAGTCTGTCCTGAAGTGATTTTGAGGAACAAACTTTTGGATTTATATCTGTCTGTCTGTGAACAAACACAATAAGTCAGACTTTTTTAGTCTAAATGTGGAACACTCGGTATGAGATATTTATTGATTTTTTTTTCACATTTTAAACAAAATACATAAATAGGGGATTCATCTGCTAGTCAAAGAACAACTGCATCCGATAACTACAATACATAAAGGACTATATGAATAAAATTTGGTATAAAGTTTTAGAATCTCAAGTATAGAGCTTAACAAACTTGAAAGCAAATACCAAAAATTCAACAATTCTGATGAAATAAAAATGGGTTATGATCATGCATAGAATTGTAGTTATGTGTCTAATTTTGGTTTCAATTGGTTGAAAAAAAATGTCTCCAAAATGCATGTTCGGTTTTCTTCAAAATAAATCTATTAAATTCAAAACTATTTGCTATGAAACTATTTAATATGAAATTCAAAATTCACATGAGTGAAATTCTGAAATTAGTAATCTGAGCGTTCGTGATGTTCATAACTTGGACTAAGTTCCACAATTAGTTCCACTTTATACATTAGTATGCGAGAAAGTTTGATGGAGGCCACTCAGTCTAGTTTATTAAATTGAACATAGAAAAGTAACGGATAAGTTTTTCAAAATGAGGATCTGCAAATGTAATTCAATTTTGTGCAATGTACCAGCGATTTGAATATTGATAGATGAAAATTCGAGTTTTAAGTCGCTCGTTTTTTACATTTTCACTCATTTCCAATATTGAAAGAATACGAGATCTTCGATCGAAACTGGGAAATACTTTGAAAAAAGTAGAAATGACTGTATACTTTTTCCTTTTATACCCTCTCTGAATGCTTTCATTTGTACCATTTAATTAAGTCGTGAGACGCTGTTTGGACTCAAATTTGTAAGATAAATAAAACTCGCTGATAAAAGAATATATTGTTTTGATAATAACATGTTGTATCAGTGCATTTTTATAAAAGAATTTTTCTCTTTTTTTATCTCTTTCTCCGTCTATTTCTATTATACAAACTTAGACCTTCTCCTTCCTTAGCAGAAGGAAGGATTTTGATATGCTCCGCAGTTCATGTATGGAAAGAAATTCAAAAAGCAATTGATACGATTTAAATATGTAATGCCATTTGGATTGTGTATACCTTTATTTAACTTGAACACATTTTTGATTAAAAATATGGTATTTTGAAATCGATTTTTTTGTATTTACTTCGTGCTGTGACAGAGTATTGAAATTTTTTACAGTCTAATTTTGATAATGCATTACATTTGTATTTTTCGAGCTTAATTATTAGTTAATCATTGCATTTTACTACAACAGTAAAACTACCTAATAGTAAATTTCAAGGAAAAAAATATTTCAACATTCCATGTTTCTTATGAAGAATTATAAACTGAAGTTTTAAAAGTGGAAAATATTTAAAATACTTAAAACCGATTTACTGCATTTATAAGTGTGTTTTTAAAAAGTTGCTTCATAATTAATTTATTTTAAAATATACTGTTTGTAAGAGAAAGTAAGCAATAAATAATTTTAAAGAATTTATTCTTTATCTTGCTACTGTATCCATTCATTAAAAGAAAAAACGAAATACATTTAATTTTACTTCATATAGTTTTTGAATTGTTACATTTTAATCCCTTAATTTTTTAGAACATTCACCCTAAATTTGAATAGTATCATTGCAAAAATGAATTAAAAACTCTGTTAAAATTAGAGAAATGGTTGTACGGATAGAGAGAGCATTTAGGTCACTGAAAAGTTAATTTTTTTTAATTTTAAGATTTTTTAAAAATGAATATGGATACATATTGTTGAATTTGGATCCATATACATGCATACATATTCAATATACATGATATCGTATATTATAAGGGAGTCGTAGAATCTCCGATTCTGTCAAGAGGTGTGGGAATATATAGAATGTATAAAGTTCAAACAAACAGACGGTTGCTCAATTATATATTTATAGATAGATTTTTTTACAAAATTTTGAGGTAGTCTATATTTATTACGCCTTTTTAAATTACGTTATTATGTAAAACAAAAATAATTGAATTATTATGCTGTTTAAGATCTTGAATTTAATATTAATCAATGCATTCTCTTACAATCTTTCAAACACAAAATGTCCAACAATATATTGTTACGATACCATTGACATTAGCCGGAATTCAGAACGAAGAAAATATCGTTTAATGTTTTATTGTAACAAGGTAACTTCTCATAAAACCCATTTCGGCTTAAAAGAACAGAAAATAGAAAGCACTCAAGAATATTTATGTTCTTAAAAGCCGAATTTGTATTTTAGAAGAATGTAACAAGAGCCCAAAAGAAACTATTTCAAAATATTTCCGCCTTTACACTATTTGAAACATTTCAACGATGCACAATATATTCCTTCAATGACAGGTGCACTGTCCCAGGAGTGTGATATGCCTTTCAGATAAGAAAAGTTCTTTTACTTTCTGTTGAAAGAGTTTTTTCCCCTTTTATATCTGCAGATCCTTTTTTGCCTAGAAGGAATAAAGACAAGAAAAAGACTTTACAAGTTTGACCTTGCAGTGAATTTGAAATGTGAAGAGTGCATGGTGGAATAGCAAAGTTCACCATTTCTTTTGTTAAAAGGATGAGTATTTGGTCCGATAATACGTTTGAATTGACTTCTAAAATAAATATAGAGAAATAGCAATGATTCTGGAGAAGTGAATGGCAAAATAAAAGGATGTCGAAATTCAAAAGTGTAGGAAATTGACCTTACAAAGTAAAAAAAAATCTTTCTTGAAATAAAACAATTACCAAAGGCGTAGAATACTATGGAATTATCAAATGACATTATGTTTAAGATAATATATTATTCGTAAAAAGCAAATCGCATGCAAGGGTAATATGTTTTGTTTATATTTGGTATTTACATATCTAGTAGTTTTGGCAATTCGTAATTTAACTGTTTTTTTATCCTTTTTATTAGTTATTCAATTATTCGAATTTCGAATTATTCATGAGCAAATATTATCCAAAATTTCATTTATTTTTCTTAGGTGAATATCTTTTTATTTGGTAGAAAAAAGGGTTCCTTTTATCTCGTGTTGTTCGGAAAAACAATGGAATACAACAAATCTGTTATGCTAACTATTCTATCTATAGTTTTCTGACTGCATGAATAATTCATAGAAATAACAAAGCTAAAAGCAATGAGCAGAAAAAATCCTGGATTAAATATGAATCATTAACAAAAGAATCTTTCATTCTAATGCATGAAACGGTGTTCCAAATAGTATTAGCTTTTTTAACATTTTAGATTATGTTTAAAATGTTTAAAAAAAGCTCTAAACTAAGGTTTTCAGAAAAAATGTTTCCCAGAGTAAAATATGTAATTTCATAACTGATATTTTGAGATATCTTTGATTAAACTTATAAATATTATTGATTAATCCTATCCTAATCTATGTTTAAAAATTAATTTGAACTCAATCCTTTTAAGAATGGCAATTTTGATGTATTGCATCCAAATTCCGATAGGTTAAAATACAATTTATGTAATAAAAGCAATATTGTAGAAAACTCTTGCTAAACCTTGATCATGAAATATGTAGTTCAGAATGCTCTAATAGCGCATATTTCAGCACATATCTTCTTTCACAATTTTCGCATTTCACTGTATAGAAACATGCTATTAGACTGTTCTGTTGCGGGGGATTAAGTATATATTGATATAGTTGCTATAGATATAATTATTTATTGTACTGACATCTGTGGATAATTTTCCCACACATTTTATTTAAATGGCTTGTTTTATATTTCAAATGGCGAAATTTTGGAATAGAATTCTTATTCTATTTTTGAAGTGTCAAATATTTTACATTTTATATACTTATATGTTCTTAATTACAAATATATACAAATATATGTTCTTAATTGCAAATATAAGCTTCTCATAATTTAATTATCAACTAAAAAGTAAATATAATTTTATTTCAATGCTATTTAAATCGCATTTGAAATGAATTCGAAAAAAAATCAGTTTTCTAAAATGCTTTATACATTGACTATTAAATGGACGAAAATAATTAGAATAAGAAATTATATATTTTTAATTCTATCAATTAAATTGCGCTTTTTAAGTTTTGTTTTTATGGAATTATATTTATTAGAATAAAATGGCTTTTCCTTACTTAGAGGAAATAATATTTTATAGTTCATGTTCATGAAATAATAATTAAACCTAGTGTATATAATTTTTCAAATAAAACCTTCATTACAATAAAATTTTAAATTCGTGCATCACTATTTAGGAAAGATAAAATCGAGTTTTGATTTTATCTGATGAAATCTGATTCAAACAGTTGCTTATCATTATTAAGTTTCAAACATAATTCTTTATTAATTATAAACACAATTTTGTTAGAATATTACTTTTCATCACAAGTTTACCAATAATTTTAAATACTTAAAGAATATGTTGCCTATAACAACGCTTTATCTATTAGCTAAATAGAAAAAGCGATATATCTAAGAGGAAAATAAAAGGCATTAAAATTATTATTACGCTATTACGTCTAGCCATTTAAACAATAAATCATCTTATCTTCTATTTTCAATCTTCTTTAGAATAAAAATGTAAATTCTGCCAGATATATCAATTACATAAAATCATCCAACGAAAACGATAAATTTTTGGAACATATATCTCCATTCTTTTAAAACTAACTTTGATCTAATCTTATTTCAGTAGTTAACATTTCATGGAACCTATCTAATTTATCTATGACATCAATATTTATGGTTGGATATTAAAATTCTAAATGGGGATTTTCTTTTTGCCGCCATAATTGTGAAAAATCGTAATCTCTTTCAGATATGAAAACATAATTTATTATTAAGGGAAGATTATTAAAATTCCTTGCTTAGTTAGTCTTCTGATACGTGTTAAAAATTGTTAGATAAGGAAGTCATTACTAGTAAAAAAAACAATTTTTACTGTTAAATATAAATAAATCTAGCGAAACGTTTCATTATTTTCACGTAGTTTGAATTTTATGAACAATTATTTTCTACTAAATGAATAAGTCTAAGCATTTTAATTAGATTTTTGTTTAGGAATTTAAAAACTCTTTCTGTTAATGTTTCATGAAAATAAAATCAATAAATAGAAATTTTTTTGGCAATATATATATATATATATATATATATAATAAAGATTTTATACGATAACAACAATAATAAATATTTATATTATAGGTAATATAAAGTTATGTAGCATCTCGGACTTTACATCCGTATTCAAATTAATAAGCAATAATTGATTTTTAAATAATTTATTCGAATCTTTAATATTTACTATTTTTTGATATTTTAAAAGACAAATACAAGAAAGTTTTTTGTCTCGTGATGTAATAAAGATTGGTACTGTAAAGGATTAGAAAAAAAATATATTAAGTATTTTTTGCACAAATGTGTATAATTAGATTTAATTTTTTGTATTCTTTTTCAATAAAGGATTCATACAATTTAAAATGTTTCAGTATTTTCGAAATTTTATTTTAGCCATGTTAAAATAACTGAAACGTAAAGTGCAAATGTACGTTTTGAAAACATAGAATTTTATATAAGAATTTAAAAGGATTATTATGTTTTTAGTAAATAAGTAAATTTATACAATATGAAAAAAAACCGTTTCGGTTCTTTATACTTATATTTTCTTTCAAGAACCAAGTTAGTTATTTACTAATGAGTATTGAAAAGAGTTATAATTATGTTAAAAAAAGTTAATCATAAAAAAATCGAAATGTTTAACAAAAGTTTTCATTCGAATGCCAATTTGGAAACAACCAATAACAAATTATTGGAAAATTTAAAAAAAAATATGCATAAATTATTTTCTAATAAATGTCTTATTAAATGTATATATTTTTATGATTAGAAGAAGTATAAGAGAAACTAATTTCTATTGTAGATCGTCTCTTTTTAAGCAAATTCTAAAATAATTGCAAAAGATTAAATTATAAATGTATGAAAAACAACAGTTATTAAATTTATTAAAAATAATTCTTGAAACACACTTTAATTAGCATATTAAAACTATATATTTTTATTTAAATTATTTTTTACTATTTACTCCTTAATTTATAACTCATCTCTACACATATATTATAAAACCTTAAAATTAATTTTTCAAAAATTCAGAATCGCATCATTCATTCTAATGAAATGAAAATGTGACAATAATCAGTTAGTAGATATAAATCTTTTAACTGATAATTAAATTCTAACAATATTAATTTAGTAAATTTTCATTGAAAAAATATATGGGTACAAATTTTCAAAATACTAGCACCAGAATATAAGTAAAAAAAATGGATTAAAATATTACGATTGCTACAAAAACATGTTAAAAAAGTATGCATTAAAAGAAACAAATTTAAAAGATTGGAATTCTAAAGACGTTCATTGTAAAAATTATTCAATTAAGATATTTTAGCTATCCCAGTAAGAATGCGATACCTGTAAAAGATTGTGAGGTAAATTTTAAAAGGTTATTCTAACTGTCAAACTTCGCTTGGAAAATAAATGTTTTTATAACATTTAGAACAAAACTGTATAGCCTGAAATTTTTCAAATTCCAGACTTTGCACCTGTGCCCAGAAGCTTTTAATTCTCTTTTGTATTTCTTTGTAACAATTCATAACAAAAACAATTTTTCATTGTTATCACGTAGATGGTGTAATATTTTTATACAACGCATTTTATAATATCTTTTTATAACGTCCATTTTGTGTAAATCTTCTTAAATAATAAAAAAAAACTGTCTTTTTATGGAATGGGAAAAGTATTAGTAGTTAAATAGAAATATAAAGTAAATACCAGGGTCCCAATGAAGGGGAAAAAAAAGGCTAATTTTAAAATTGTTGCCACTAATATTGCTATTAAAACTTGAATTTTTCTGGTAAATAAATAGCATCTCATGAATTTATCTTAGAATATTTTTTATACCGAGAGTCGAGACACTTCTAAAAGCTTTATCTATTTTTTTTCTCTGAAGGTGGTTTGATATATATTGTCTAAATCTGAAAAAAGAAGCATGGACCTTCTAAAAGCTTTTGTTGTATCTTCGTAACACCTTAATCGTCTCCACTTATTAAACAATTATGTTTAGGTCATTTTCAATATTATAAAATAGATAACCCTTAATAAGCAGTCCAATTTTTTGGCTCCTGGTTTAAGTTTTAATGGGATGTGTATGCATTGGGATTGGGATGTGTTTGTATATATTATTACTTCGTCAGATTATCAATTTGTATGCAGGATCAAATTAAGATTTAAATTTAAATTAATTAAAATTTCTTCCTCCAAATTAAAGTAACAAGGCCAAATTTTTTAAAAAAAAGAAATATATAAATGTGAAAATTTATGAAAAAATTTCATTTTCCTCAAAATTATCATTTGCTTCATATAAAAGTACAAAGAATGAGAAAAAATGACCGACTTTGTTCGTCTGTATTTTATGATTTTGAATTTATATTAAAAACAATTCAAATTACCAGTATGTATAATAAATAAAATTTATATGCTAAAACGACCTTCCTAGATTTTCTAAATCTAACAACAGAAACCCAGTTTTTTGAAAGAGAACTATAGTGCCTCCATAATACCTTGTCTATTTCCAATAATTAGAATTTATTTTTACGTTACTTTCAAATAGTAGAAAATAGATAATGTGTATTACTTTTAATTTCCGTCTAAGCTTTAGATACGAATAAAAACGGATAAATATTTTTTCTTCTGTCCAAATTTAGAAATTCGAAATGCCTTTCCTCTTTTGATTGAGAAAAGATTGAAATCAAATTTGGAAACAAAACAAAACAATGGTTTCGATAGTTTTCTTTTTCTTTGCATTTTTTAATGTAAGTACAAATTAATTATCGTTATCGTCTGCCGATATGGTAGAAGAACGATTGGAAAGAATTGATAAACTCATCAACTGAATTCTTTAATTTTGATTTAGCATTAAAGACATATTCCATCAGTATATTTAATTATTTATTTAATCTGTGAGAGATGATATAAGGAATTTATTGTTACATGATTACAAACATTTCAAAATAAGAACATATAAATTTATTGATTTATTTTAAAACTCGTGTAATTGATTTTAGATAGTAAAAAGGACAACTCGGCCAACTAAAGTTTAACAGAGGAAATATAGGATAGATACAGAAATTTCTGATCATTTAATGAGGCCCTAATTTAAAAGTTTGGCTTGTAATCCATCTGATGATATAAAATTATCAATTTATATTATATATTATTTATTTTCTTGCCTAAAGAATTTTTTTATATCTATACGTTAATAATATTTCAAAGATAATAGTGGCAAGTGAAATTGAAAGAAAAAAAAATTACTTTGTAAAAAAAAGAAAGTAAATGAAGTTTTATTCTGTGAAAAGTTTAACGAGACCGCCAGATATTTCATAAAAGCTCATGAGTTCGTAAATATCAAAAACTCATTGAAAAAGATATAGAATTCACAACTTTTCGAAGAAATCTAACTTGAAATAAAAGCCCTCTAAACCCATTCTTTATTTAAATGTTGCTTTCCTTTAAACTCAGAAAGAAAAGCCATTTATCGTGTTTTTCCTTTACGCAAACTTTAAAAGTAACACGAATTTGCAAGCAACATTTTCAACATTTTTCTTGTTTTAAAGTACTGCGGGAAGATTAAGTTGCGAATCAGATTTGATCTGAAATTTCATTTACTTTTCTTCGAAATCACCCCTTTTTATTTTTGAGAAAAGCCTTTCTAAACTTTTCAAGCGAAATTCGTTGCAAGACTTTACACTTAATGTTTTTAAAAGAAATAATAAAATGTTTTCTGTGTTTCGCAGGTGGGAATTTGGAAATTGAGTAATGGTTTTTCCTTTTTCGTATTGAAGTATTATGAATAGAAATTGCCTTAAGAACATTATCACATAAAATTATAACTTATTTAAACTCAATTTTCTTTCAGATATGACATAAAAGGATTTTTTTAATAATAATTGATGAATAGACAGTTTTTTATATATTCATGCGTACAAGTTTGTACAATAAAGAGCCTGAAGAAGAATAGAGACAAAAAAATATCTGATGAAATAATAAATTTATCTTGTGAAACTCCAACATGCGTACATTTTGAGTTGAAATAAGTTATTATAATTCATAGAAAGACCTAATAAACGATCAGAGCAATTGGAAGAATTCTCTGATCGTTTATTAGAATCTTCAACAATTGGAAGATCACTCTGATCGTCTATTGCAAAGATATCGAGTAATTTAAAACTGACATATAAGCCTCAAATTGCCATAGATGAGTAGCTATGACTCAAAAGAATTGCATGAATGATAGTTTATGTTAGAATAGTCTTTCGTTTAAAATATGACTAGACACAACTGAAAGTATTCCGAGAATGGGAAAGCACAAACTGTCGTATCTAAGCTATGACAACAATTTATAGATTATCTAAGCGTAAAAAAATACACTTAATAATTGACAGCAACTATTACAAGAAACAGAAAGACAGGCAAACTACTTTAGCAGATCTGTAGCAGACATTCAACTGAATAGTTTTTAGAGTTTATATCATTCCGACCGCCTATACAAGTACAGACAGTCATTATAGAAATAAACTCTCAAAGTTTATCGTATTGTTCCTGCTCATTCCTGGGAATGATCTCCCTGGTGCCAAGAATATGTTGACTTGACGTTAAAACAGTGGATATGAGTTCTTTTTTCTGGTAAATCTAACCTCTATTGAGATCTGACATGATCTGTTTTTTCATGTAGTTCCGTTTCGCACTTTGTACTTTACGAACCAGAAGTATATTAAAACTCGATGTTTTGTGTGGTCATAAACTGGATGAAACTTCTCTTCTTCCACATTAACACAAACGTTTTTTATATTTCAAATATATACTCTCTTTGTTTAAATTCCCAAATTTCCACTCGGAAATATATATTTATGGCGTAAATCATGCTTATTAATATCATCAAAGTAAGAAACTCTACTCAAAAGCCATTCTCAAAATGCCATAACATTATTCCATTTTTATTACAGCTGCCATTCAGAACTTACAAAATATTAAAAAACAAAGATAATAATCAAGTAGAGCATCAACGTGACACATATGAAGAGCTTTGGAGATCCATTATAATAAAAAATGTCATTGAATGGGAAGACTGGGGTTAGTTGTAAAAAATATTTGGAAAAATGCTTATATTTTTCAATGTAATTGTAATTTCTTCATTATAATTTCTTTTTATTATAGTTTAACCATTCATTCATAGAACATAAAAAAACATTAAAAAATTCTGTTGAATTGAGCGTCAAAATTTTTTTTTCAAAATTTACTTGGCGGCTCTTACAACTTGCTTCGGATGCAGAGAAAGTTGTAACAGGCATGGGGTAAATTGTAAAAATAAATACAACAATATTCAAAATTTTCTCATTATTAATTGAAGTTCGTAATGCATTTGATAATTGTTATCACTTGGCATAGTGGAAATAAATGATATTTAGTAATTTACAATAAAATAACGATAAAATTCTTTAACTAATCAATGTAAAAGTCAATCGGAATCGGAATTTCTGTCAAACCAAGCAAATGAAACACTGTTTTCCGAATGCACACAGTTTGCATGCTTATTAATAAGAAATAAACAGAAGTCCAAAGGAATAAATTTTGTAGATGTTTTTTAATGCTTTTTTTTTGTTCAATTAGTACAGATTGTAATTATCCTCCTGTTACAGACATGTAATTAAGGAGGGAATTTCTTTAGATTTATGTTTACAGAATAAAAGCTCACGTACTTGAATGATAAAAATTTATATAATTTCATAATAAGATTTAATCATAAATAATAGGACTGATAAAGGTTAAATATCGTTTGATTTTTTTCAACACATTCTTCTAGAAAACAAAGTATGAGCAAAAAAATTTCATTTCTTTGCTCGGAATGCCAGTCCTTTTTTAAGGTATTTTAAATGTGCAGTTTCTCAAGTTTCTCTTCCCTTCTTTATGAAGTCGACATTGCGCTTGTCGATAAATAAAACTGAACATAAAAATTGATTAGCAAATTTCTTTGAAGTTATGATGATTGGTTTCTTTGAAGTCATGATATTAGACAAATATTTACATATGAAATTTCATATATGCATAAATGGATGTAAGGGTGTACATATATTACATACATATTGACATTTTTATGCTATGAGGAAATGCATAACAATTTTTTTCAATACTTTATTATAATTCTAAGTAGATATTAAAGTATTTTTATACAATTGCTTCTTTTTTTGAAAATGAAACTTTGTAATTAGAAATATGTCTACATGCAATAGTTAAGAAATAAAAATTTGCTCCATTTTTTGGGGGTGGGGGTGGGGGTGGCATTCTGTTCGTATATATATATATTTCATGCTATTCATAACTTTATTCATGTTTGAAGAGATAAATCAATTTTCATTCGCTTCCTAATTTACTAGAGGTTTTAAATTTTATACATTTACTTATTCTTGATTCCAATACATATTTACAGAGCTTAATTATTAATTAATAAATTAAGTTTAACAAATATTTATTTTTCATACATCGTGTCACAGGGAAGTTAGTTCGATAAAACTGATTTCACGATTTCGTGATATTTATAATAAGGTATTAAAAATTGAAGATTTAAAAAATGGAATGTAATTAAATTAAAACCATTTTTTGCCAACTGTAATCTAATTAATAAAAACTGTTTAAAAATTACTAAAGCATAATTTTTTTATAAACCTTATTTTATTGAAATAGTTATTCATAACAATCCATTTAATATGCATTTACTTTCAATATGATAGTAAGAGTAAGGAGATAACATCGAATATCCAGTATCATGTAGCGTGAAGAAACTTGTGCTTTAATTTAATCATCTAACTTCAGAAAAACTGAGACCTGCATTCAATACTTGGAAAGAAAAATTCACTGCCATTTTCTTTTCTAAAACGTAATTTAAAATATTTTATAGATAATAATAGGCGGAACCTCAAATTTTATTCTTTTTATTGCTACGGATTTTTTCCTTTCCTCTGCTTTCTTTTCCTCCTCTTGGCGATCTTTTAAGATTAGGAATATTGTGCACTATAAATAAAAGAAAATGTCATTCCCAATTTTACCCCTAGTCCTAAGGAAAGAAGGTGAAGTGATCTATGAAAAAGTGTACCTCATCTTTTCGACTACTTGTTCAATTTTTTTCGAGAATGTGCCAAAACCCAAGAAAAATTTTGTCACCTTAAATTATTGTTTAGTCTTGCTTATTAAATAAAGATATAATATCGCTTAAAAAGATTTTTTTTGCAAAGATTTTATCTAAGGGGAGATAACAAAAGGATGCCTACATTTTGGTATATTTCATGCTAATCATATGTAAAAAATTAAGAATTCTAATGGGAAGTTTCATATTTAAAATTTTAAAAGTAATATCAAACAGTTTTGAAAAATATTCTATTAAATTCAATAATTCTTCAGTGTATTATTCCATTAAATTCAATAATTCTTCAGTGTATTATTCCATTAAATTCAATAATTCTTCAGTGTATTATTCCATTAAATTCAATAATTCTTCAGTGTATTATTCCATTAAATTCAATAATTCTACAGTGTATTATTCCATTAAATTCAATAATTCTACAGTGTATTATTTCATTAAATTCAATAATTCTACAGTGTATTATTCCATTAAATTCAATAATTCTACAGTGTATTATTCCATTAAATTCAATAATTTGTTTTAACTTTATATATTTTAATTATTTATCAAAGTGTCACTGCTTGTGTATACCTAAGTCAAATGTTTCATTGCCTTTACTTATTTTTTCTTGAGAAGATTTTGTTTATGGATTTCTTTATCTCCGTCAAATTGATTCAGATGTTTGAAAGTCAAACAGGAATTCAATAGCTGTCAAGATAATGTTTCAAGAGACAAAGTTAAAAGTAAATAACAAAATCTTATAAGAAAACAGTATGGTATTTACTGAGGCACCTTCTGATATATTAAGAAATTGAGTTTACAGTTAAATAAAGAAATACGCGTTTAAGTAAAAAAAAAAAAGATATATTCCTTATAAGTGTTATTATTATACAAGCTGAGAATAGAATTAAGTGAATCTGTTTTGCAGTTTTCTGCTGTAAAAATAATTTCTATTTATGAAACTTAACTAATAAAAGGAATTTAAAAACTTTTCAAAAGCTAAATAAAACATTTGGTGACAATGCTCTACAAGAACAGTATTACTGCATTCAAAATACAGTATTGAAAAGAATTCTTCGATCGGATAATATCCTGAAATTATTAAATACCAAAATTAACTTGATGGAGTCAAATCAAGAATTTAATACAATTTCAAGAATACGTTATGGTTGTTAATAGAAATATTGGATATCCATCATTCAGCAGAAATTATAGAAATAATTTTGTTAAATCAGTATCTAACTATCGAGATAATTAATTTGATTGCTTCAAAATGATGCTAATTAAACAGGAAAGGAACGATACATTTTAACTTTCTATATACCCAGTATAAAAAACAGAATTAAGCAAAAAAAAAAAAAAAAAAAAAAAATCGACCTCGAGATTTTGATGGATTTTTACGTTTTAGAATTTCTTTCACCCTATATTTCCACCCCAGAAATGACATTTGCTGCTTAGGAAAAATTAATCATTCATTTCAAAATAAAAAGCTAAAAAAGTCTCACTGTTTTGTTGTATGGTAAACGACAAGAACAAAGATCTCAATCATATTGCTGCTTATGTTTAGCTACTTTTTCAGTGGATTCAAAGCAAAATAAAGGCTACTTTTTACGTTGATTAGTGTTTTGTGGCATAAGAGCGATATTTCGCCATGCTGCGCCGATCATATTATTAAGGTTAAAAAGTATATGGTGAAGTCCTAAAAGTTATCAAAGGATACATGTCAGTTTAAAGAATGTAAAATGTGCAAAAACCAAGAAACGTGAAGATGAAACTGCTAGTTAAATAAAGGGAAAACCTAATTTCTTACAAAAAGTTAAATATTTGGATTGGAATATTTTCAAATTATAATACAACTGTTTGAAAATGTATCAAATATAATTGATCATGCTTAAAAAACTTGATTTTCAAATAAAATATCAGTGATATTCAAACAACGTGGCATGCAATGGAGGGGGGGGGATATCGTTCAATAAACTTAAAATATCACAGGGAGCTTAAAAATTTATAAATATTTTTGGATGTTACTGGAATGTAAACGATTCGAACAATATGCAAATATACATTCTTCTATACTATCTGTATAGCTCTAAAAATTAATTTCGAACAATTTTTTCCCAAGCTTTGGATTTTAAAAGGAAGGTATTTTGTTTGGCGTTTGGATAATGATGATCGTTTCCTCAAAAAAAAAAAAAATAATAATACGTGCAAACAAAACAGCGTAAGTAACAGATTCACGAAACTGCTGACATGGTAGATATTTCACCGACTGTCTGTCATAAAATGACATAACAGAAGCTAAACTGGCTTTTTGCTATTTTTAAATTTATTTAAAGTAAAACTGACATATCAACGTCAAAACTTCAACAGTAGAATTTTAGTAAAGTAAGTAGGTTCGAATATCTATATTTCGTTTCCGGCACTGCAAATTCAAATGTTTTTTAAAAAATTCATTTTGATTGAAGTCAAATGCAAATTGCCACTTAATGTTCTAAATTTAAAATTTTGAACTGGCTTTCCTGATTATTCTAAATTTCTTCAAAAAATGTCGTAGTGTTTTTTAATATTGTTTGGCTATTATTAGAATTGGGGGAAAAACACGATTTCCAGGAATTATTTCTATTTAAAGATAAAACAATATTGTTTTGTTACATGATATATATAGACAACTGCCAATTCCAGTTACCCGCCGACTTGAAGATAATGCTTACACTGATTGCCCTTCAGCAGAGATGTGCCATAACACCATTACATTTCATAAAAATTATGATATATTTATTTGTATTAATTTTAATCCATTTGTGTTCGAAAAATAATTATTTTATAATCTCTCGACCCCCGGCTTCACTTTAATTTCTGAAATGCGCGGAATCTCATTCTTCTAAATAGACTATTCTGTTCTGAACCCAAAATGTATCATCGAATTCATTTCTGCAACTATTAAGTTCAAAAATTTCTAATTCCTTTTTCCCATGCTTTCTGGATTCCTTTCCTTTTATGATTACTTTCTTTGTTGATAGTGGTTCTTTTAGAGAAATCTTAATGATAGATAAAAAAGACCACCCTGAAGAATAAAAGATATTGCCAAATATACTGTATTACACCTGCTTCTCCTTAAATAAAAAAATATTTAATATATAAGTATTTCTATTTCTTATAATATTATGCTTTATTTTTACGACTATAAGTAAATATAACCTCAATGAGATTATATTTACATACACCATAATAAGGTAGATATATCTACATGCAATATGACCTTAATGAAGGTAGATATAACCTTAATGAGGTTAATGAAAGTTTTTAACATCCGTAGAATAAGTCCACGTGAATGGGCTAAAAATAAAATACATTTTAGAAATGAATTGAAATTCCTGACCAGAAAATAATTAAGAAACTCAAACTATTGCCTAGATTTAGAAAAAAAATATATAGTATTTTATAAAAAAAATGTAAAAATTGAATTAGTTCTTTCAATAAACTTTTTTTTAAAATCCTAAAAATTTTTATAAATGAAGGCTGCTTAAAGTCAGAAGAAAATTAGCATGACGAAAAAGCGTCTAAGTTAATTAAAACTGAGATCATGGTTTTTTTTGCATTCTAAAGTTTTTTTTCAAAGTAAACATGCACGTCTTTAATCCCTTTTTAAAAAAAAATGAGGAATTTTTTTCGGTTGAATTATTTTGTTATAAATAAAAAATATCTTTACCTAACTTGAACGTCATACTGTATGTGATGAATAGGGAGAAACATACTTCTCTGAGAATTTTATGAGTGGCAAAAAAGCATGCCTTCCCCGCAGGAATTTAAATAGAAAAAGATGGGTATCTTTCAAGGTTTTTTTTCCCTCTTTGTCTCTTCAAAATATACTACAAAGGATTCATCATAGTGGGTTTCTTTCTACATGAACAATTTTTTTAGTATAAAATGTTTATTTACTCTTACGTAGATCCCTTGATAGTTTGCTTATGAGAAGAATACTTTTAAAGCGGTTGAAAAAGCTTATTTTTTCAAACTAAGTAAAGATTCTGCGGATTATTTTCAGAAGTGAATGTAATATGCTAAAAAATTAAATTGTGGAACATTCTAGAACTCTTTAATAGTTGTAGGAAAATGAAAAACGCTGTTAGAGAGATTTCTACAAATTATTTCAAGAGATGAATCTTATACTCAGAAATAATACTGAACAATACAGAAATATTCAATACCCCTTTGGTATCATAATATTGAGCAATAGTTTTCAGCAATATTATGAAAATCAGCAACATTATGAATACCGAATACCATAACAATAATATTTTATAATACATACTACTATTAAAAAGGTTCTAAAGCTTTTTAAAGTATTGTTACAGTCAAATTCTAGCAAAAAAAAATATTGGCTTACTAATTCATTTAAGTTTTGTATTACCAAAAAATTAAATAAAATAATTTTCCGTTAAAAGCCAAATATTATGTAATAGTGTACAAAAATGGGAAAACAATACTGAAAATTTTATAAAGAACAATGGTGTGAAAACTATACTATAAATTCTATGTTTATCATCAATGGTCAATGTTGTGATGACAGTACTGCAGGTTATGTATTTAACAATATGATATAACATATTGTTCATTTTTTTATGCATTGAGAAGGCGGCAATGGTAAACTTAGTGATCCCGCTTTAGATCTCTAGATAAGAGAAAAACTGAAATATAATAAATTCATGTTAAAAATAATAAAAAGGCTAAATCGTTTAATATATTCATATTTTAATAAGTAATTAGAATAATATTGGGAATATTTATATTATTGGGACATAATTTGTTGAATACAGTGGAAACTTTATTTTATAATATTGGTGTACAATATCGATTAATATAAAGTCCTATATTTTACATTGTTCCCTTATTTTAAAACAATACAATATAGGTTTTGCTGATTTTGCATTATACAATATAGTGTTCTATTTGGGTATCCGTTGGGAATTATTTTTGAAAAAGGAAAACAAATTTGTGAATAAAATCTATAATTACAATGAGAATCTTTTATTGGGATTTATCTCTTCAAAAGACCTTTTTCTTCTGTTTTCTCCACTGCTGGAATGGTTTTAAAAATTCTTTTTTCTGGAGGCTTACAAGTCTTGCAGTGAATTTTTTCCTTTCTTTTTTTACTATACGTGCCTGAAATTTTTGACCCAAAATTTTGGATTTCAAGTTGAGAAGGGAAAGAAAATATTCAGAGCTTCTGGAGAATTCTGGTAATTTATGTTTGAACATTCAATAATTTCTATCTAGCAGTGACATGATTCATGAATCTCTACAAACCAGCAATATCTATTTGTTGCAGAAATTTAGAATTTTGACATTCAATTTTTCTGTTCATTAGAATTGGAAATGGCAATTTTCGAAAAAAATTAATCTTTGTTTTTGTATTTTGTAAAGTATATATTTCTAATTATAGCTTAACGTGAGTTCATAATTAAATTTGATAATGAGTGATCGTCCTCTGAATGATAAGATTCATAGAGGGAGTATTATTAAAATTTGAAACACTAGATATCTTTGTAAAAAATTTTTGGGTGACCAGGATTGTCTGTAAGAGTCTTTTATGAGTGAGTGATATTATTATTAAATTAAAAACATTGGATGTCTTTGCAAAAGGAAACTAAACGATGACCAAGAATGATTGTAAGAGTTTTTCACTTGTAGTCTTAAGAAAATCACGAATTTGTATTTTAAATTATGTCTATTTGGAAGGTTTTTCCATGCCTTTTTGCTTTTGTGATCGTGTATGCGTGTATGACTATTTGTACATGACTGTTCAATTCAGGACTGAAGATGCTACTGCATCAGTTATTCTGTTCATGTTGATCCAAGTGTCGCATTTACTTATCGCATGTTGTGTGTTCTATGAAGAAAGGTATTCATGTTTTACTCCTGTAAAGGAAAATCTGTTTATATTACCTTTATATTTCATTATTAACGAAATTTATAAATAAGACAAAGATTTAAATCAGTTATTGAACACTGAATTATTTGTGGTTGAAAAATCGAGTTAAAAATATTGCCCTTTTATTGTTAAACATCGTTAAACTTATATCATTGTACTGCAAATGATGGAATTATATTTGTTCCGTAATTTTGAAGCAAATTTGAAAAATCTGATTACAATAATAATAAATATAATTCAATCTTAAGATTGTATCATTATCTATTTGTATGGTCACAGTCTTGAAAAATACATAATATTCATATGAAAGCATACCATAAGTAGAATATTTTTCTCCATATTATCTCTTACATTTACAGAATCGATTGTAGAATAAAAACAGTTTAAGGAATTGAAAGGATGAATTCTGAATTTTTTTTAGTTTCTCCCAGTCGAAAATGTAAACAGAAATGATGAGTCGCTGTATAAAGATAAATTACCATCTAAAAGAAGAATAACAAAGTATTTCTTAAGCATCTCCTCCCATATACCATAAAAACATGAAAGAAAAACTTTGCAATCCAGCAATATGCAAAATAGGCAAGAAAAGAAAAAGAATTTTTATTGATTATAACCAAAAGAGTTGAAGTGAAGCAAAATTGGTAGAATAAAGAATGATTTTTTTAAAAAGAAGAATTAAGTCTCAGTGTAGAAATCCTACAAGCTTTTTTTTAAAAAAAAATATGGATTCATTTTTATTTAACTACAAACAAGGATATATTGAAAAAATTTTGATGCGCATATGTCTTTTGTTATTCACCTGAATACATTTGTCAACCTCAACGGTTGAAAAAATGATAGCTATGATGTATTCTAAAATATCTTTTATTTATATATTTCAGGCTGCCAGCTTTCATGAGTTTGAATTTTTTATCAAATGCTTTTGAACTCTTTTTTTTTATTGTTTAGAAAAATAAAAAAACTATCCGACGAATTTTATTAGAATCATTTTCCGAATCCAGGTTTTCTAAACTCTTGTTCAAAAACTTTCGTTACTTCAAAAATTTCTTTTCTGTCATTTGAAAATATAAAAATACTTTTGTGAGGATTTTTTAAAAAATATATATTCTGTTTTTAAGAGTTTTAAAAGTATCGAAAAAAATTCTGCAATATGAATTCTTATTGATGAAAATAGCTAAAACGATATGACTGTATTTCTTTTAATACACAAGTAAAATATTTTTAAAAAACATTCTTTTTAAATCGTGATAAGATTTATTGGATAGTTCAGGACAATTTTTCTCTCATGATTGTAAAAGCAAAATATATCACTTCATGTGAATGAAGCGAAGAATTCATGAATTACTTAAGAATACAAGACATGTTTAAAGTAGTTTATACGTAACATATCTTAAAATTTATGTTATAAAAATATTATTGTTAAGGACGCTTTCTCGTTTCGCATATATATTCTTTTAGAGTAGCAACTTTTACAAGTTTTGTTAAAGAGCATTTTGCGAAAATAAGTAAATTATATGCCTTTTTATTTCAGAAAAAAAGTTATGTGCAATGGAACGTTTTTATAGCTTCTACGCTATAACGTTTTTATAGCGTAGAAGTTTAATAACGGTAGTAACTATAAAAATTCAAGTATAACGTTCTAATAACTAGTAAAAAATGCAATCTTGATCATTCGTTACAAACTCTTCTATTTCTAATTTCTTAGTATTAGGGATATTAGAATAGCAGAAAATGAGCTGAATGTAGGTAATATTGGATTATTTTATTCATGATTTAGTGCATTGTATGAGGAATCCTTTAATTTAGAAAACGTTGTCGCATTAACTTTGGCATACAATCTGTCAAAAAAGTATTGGGACACACGACAAGTTCACAGATTTTAATCATAATCTTTCATTTAAATATACAAATGGAACAGAAACAAAGAAATAAACCTTATTTTGATATATACAAATCATAATAATTCAAACAAAATTTTCATATTAATGTATTTATGGTTATAATTGATAGTAAAAGCAATGAATTAAAAAAAACATTTAAAAATGTATTGGGCATATCCCAATGAATAAAGAAAAACAGTGTTAACTTAAAAAGTTAATATTTTGTTGGATCGCCTTGGCTTTTTATGACTTCTCGTAGCGTATTTGGCATGGGTTAGACAAATTTTTTTTTGCAAAACGATCCATCGATTTTGGGCCCTTACTTCGACCAAATGTTTTCTTAAATCATGCTTGCTAGAAATTTGATGTTCATATTCTAGTTTTTGTTGCAAATAACCCTCCAAATGCACAATGGGATTAAGGTCTGGACTTTGTGCAGGAATCTTAATAACACTAGGACAGTAGGGTATAGGACCATTATTTGCAATTTAAAATGAATTGAGATTTCCAGCTTGCTCGCACTTTGGTTTAAATTTCACTTGAAAATGTGAAGATAAATATATTTATTCATTCTACAGCCAATAATATGTAAGTTCTCGATACCAATGATTGGTATACAACCCTGGACTATTTAATTGGCACCTCCATATTTGACTATAGGCTGTAAATTTTTGACACGCATTACTGTATTTGGTTTCTACCGAACGTTTTGCTTGTCATCTTATATTTGCTTTCATCAACAAAAATAACATTTTTCCGAAATTCTTTTCACTGCTTTACAAACATTTTAGCAAATGCCAGCTTGACTTGTCGATTTGCTTTGCTGATGCAGGGCTTTCTTTTGAGATACTCTGCCATTATATTTATATTTCTTAAAACACTTCTGACAGTTTTGGGATTTACAGATTTTTCGAACTTACTTTTATACTGCAGAGTCAATTTTACTGCTCTAATGTTTGGATTAAAGAGAACTTATTTCACAATCCACCTCTTTTTAAGTTCATTAAATGTCCTTGGACACCCTGATCTTTGCTTGCTTTGAACACTATTTATTTTCTTGAACCTGTGAGTAATGTTAAAAACAGTATAGTTACTCAGTTTTAAGATAAGTCCTATACAGCGAACTGATTTTCCATTTTTTTTTTCAATGACTCATTACAAGATTTCGCACATCAAACAATATATCTTTGTTTCTCATCATTTTTGAGATAACTAAGCTTATCTATTGAAAATTTTATGTTTAAAATTATAGCCTAAAAATATGGCAGTAATTTCAATTCTATTGATTTATTATATATTTGTTGAATTTCTCATTTCAAAAGTGTCCCAATACTTTTTTTACTCCTTTTTCCCTTTGAATTATAATTATAATTCTGAAATACCAATAAAGCTTTCCTTACAAACTGTACACCAAATGTTAAAATATTTCCTGATTCATTTTGTTTTTCTTTTAATGTGATAAATAGTTTTATAAATAGCTTTATATTTATTTAAGCCAAGTGCCCCAATACGTTTTTGAGTGACTATATATTAGCAATTACCGTTGAAGAAAATTGCATTTTTTTTATAGGTTACTGCATTTTTATTATCTTTTAAAACACTGCTACCAGTCGTTCGAAAATCTCTTTCGCAGTGTTTTAAAAAGATCGCATTCCATACAACATTGTCTTTTCTACTCTACCCTGTATTTTATAGTTACCCTGGATTTAACATGAATTTATCCACTTTTAAGCATTTTATTTACATACAATATGATGCATATGTGTATTTTGATAGTTATTTTTGAAATTGTAAGAACCTATAGAGAAAAAAAGTAGACAAACGGTATTAATTTGTTTTTAGAATAGACAATAGATCTTTTCGGGACAACTTATACGATTTATAACACAAAACAAAGCAGAAGAAATTTTAGAATAAGACTTATCCTTTTTTTCTATAAACATGTGATTATTCAATCAGTGAGATATATTAATGAATGAATGTCGGAAAATTTAAGTTTGAATGTCTTTAGATGAAAGTTCAATTTCAATGCTTCATGAGGACTATGTTGAGATATATCTCACAATTTTGAGTCGCTGTCAAGTGACTTGGGACATTCGATCAGGTACAGTGTTATTGAAGCTTTCATTCGTTGTGGACGTCCAAGTATAAGAGCGGGCTTTCAAATATCAGAATGGACATCCAAGTAGTGTGCATTAGAACTTCAAGTATGATTAGCATTTTACAGATTCCTATTTTCAGCGTACTGTATTAGCATATAATGTTTTGTAATATTATTACGATGTCTTTGTGATATAAAATATTAGTCAATATCTTGAAAATATTCTATAAAATCTTGTACTAATAAGATACGATCCGATAATGCCGAAGCCGAGGACCATATTAGTTGCGCGTAGATGCGTAGTACGGTGGTAGGATAGTTGTAAATATCCCCATTAGCATAGTAATAAGACAAATGGGAATATTTGAGCCCAACTAACTATCGGATTCATTCCACATGTATTTTACATGAATGGTCATTTTATTCATTTCAAGATTTTTAATCGTTACTGAGTAAAATGACATAAATAGATTAGTGTTCGGTACTAATATCTATATTTTCTTTAAAACTAATGATTTAGAAGATGAAATATAATGTTTAGATAATGCGATACAGTTGCATTTCACCCTCAAAATATACCGTGACATTCTCTTTCGTCATGAGTGAGAATTCATTCGATTTTGATTTCTGCTCGTATGAACGAATTATGTTCTGCGATTTTTAATGAAATCCAGCTGAACTGGCAAACCCAGCATGCATATCAATCGCCGAAAAGACTTACCTTTCTCTCAACAGATCATGTCAATGGATAAAAAGTTTATTTCAAATAAATACTATTTCTTTTGCGAAAATGCATTGAACAATTCACTAAACATAAAGAAATAAATCTCTAAAGTTACATTTGACGTTACATATTTCCTCCAGAATTTTTGTTTTTCATCATGCATTTTCCCTTTCTTTTAACCTTGAATGGGTGCTTGCTTATTTTTAGGGTCCCCGGTTTTATTTGGAGATTTTTAGATTATTCAAAGAAGCTCCATTATGCGTAAGGTGCCAAGATTTCGCAAAGATGGGCGGCGACCTCGATTGTCAAAGCTCTGCATTTTTTGGTTAAAATTTGATACGGGCTAAACATTTAATTAGAGTAAAATGTAAAATATTTACAAAAGTTATGTAATTTATAATTTCAGAAGCAGTTATTGAAAGGAAGCCAGTATTCAAGAAGATGGGTTTAAAAATGTGCATTTTGATTTCTCGGAGTAAACTTTATAAAGATAAAACTAGAAATTTTATTATTTTTTTGAATTTAAGTCAAGAAAATGATTTTCTTAAAACATGTATGCTAAATTATTGGCATATATTTAAAATATTTATATAAATAATAATGCTTAAAAAATATTCTAACTAGGCGCTATTTAAAAATTAAAAAAAAATTTAAAAATTTCTCAAATTCCTTATATTCTATTTTTAAATAGAATATATGGAATGTTTATAGAATGTATAGAATACATAGAATCTTCACTTAAAATGTCCTTTTTTTCTTGCTTAAAAAGAAATTTTGAATTAATTAATATTTTATCGTTTCATTAGAAAGTTAAATCGAAAATTATGTATGCAAGTAGAATCTTCTATGTATCTTTTCACCAATGTTTTGTGCTCCTCTAAACAAAAATTAAAATCAAAATGGATGTTCATTTATATTTGAGAGTTTAAAGGAAATCCACGTTAGAATTTTTTAATGAAAAAATTAAGGCACAGAACTGACTAATAGAAAATTAAGATGGAGATTAAGTAAGAAGCTACATCTTGTGCAACAAGAAATTCTTTTTTATTTTTCAAAATAGAACAAATAATAACAGCAAGTTAAAGATTCTTCGGATTTAAATAAAATTTGTTATGTTTTCCCTTATTGGATTAAATAATTTGAATTTAAAAGGTTTAATAATTCTTTAGATTTTATCAGTATGGTTTTTTCGTTCTTGTGTTTCTTATGCATCAAGAAATATTGCAAATCTGGAGAAATTTCTCCAGATTCCAGATAAAATTCAGAGAAATATTCCCCACAGAAATGAGATTAAATTGTTTTAATTAAAGAAGCGTTTTATTTGCTTTTCTTAATTTTGTATTTGCGATCTAAGATTTTATGTTTCTAATACTTTAGAGAATATAAAATGCTAGATATAAAAGTTCTTTGTTTCCAGTTGAAAGATCATTTTTTTAAAAGGATTAAAAGCGGTGCTTTCTTACATTAAAACCAAATTTTGAGCTGAATAACAGATATTTTTATTCTTTTAAAGTATTACGTTTTTGTTTTATTGTTAAATAAGAATGCAGTTGAGGTTAAATATTTTAAATATTGGATGAAATTAATTAGCCTGTAAAGGATTTTTGCCAAAGACAAATTGATGCTACTGATGCGATATCGACTTGTAGAAGGGATGCTGCTGTTGTATTATTATTGTCAACTAACAATAATTAAAAATTACGAATTACTTCTTCCTAATGCGATATTAATATAATTAAACTGGAAAAAACACTTTAATAAAAAGTTGTTTAAAACATATGAACTTTAAACCTATTGATTGTTTATTTAACCAGCCACATTTTAGTCCTGTTTGATATATCAATATTTTATTTTCAGTATCATAAATCTTATACCAATAATTTTTTAGTAATTTTAGTATAATTGGGTATTTTGAGATAATATATTAAAAAGGAAATTATTATTATTTTGCTATTTTTTTTTACTATCTAAGTCTACTATTCCCCGTTACAAATTCTCTCGTAAATGACACGGTCTTGTAATTTATATTAATTCACCCTAATTTTATCCAAACCCATGGTAGATTGATATTAATAATACTCAAACGCGTAGCGAGTCAGAGTAAATAAATTAATGTTTTAATGGAAAACTTATAGATATGAAGATCTGAAAACTTATAGATATGAAGATCTGAAAACTTATAGATATTTTGTGAAAGATATCTGCACTTTAAAATGGAATCTTGGATCGAGTTTTAAAAAATTGAATATTTTTTTAAAATGCAGGATAATGAGATCGCAATGCAATATTTAATTAATGAAGAAATTAATGTTGGTGATTTAGAAAAGAAGCGTTATTAAAAATTAGAGATAACATTTTTCTCAGAATATTCGATAATTAGTACTAAAGTAAATTCCACGGTAGAAAATTATGAAGTTGTTAATAGCCTTTATATATTGTTATGAACTTGTAATATTCCTTTCCTGCACAGTTAGTTTCGTGATAATGAAGTTAATTTTACAGATAACTCTAACAGATGTTCAGTCAGTGATTCCTGGCCTTGGCGAAAAACCTGGCATCCATTTGACGATTTGCTTACAAAGATGAAAAACTCGGAATATTCGAGAATCTTGACGATAGTTTTATTAAGAATCGAGTTCTAGTATTTCTTCAAGAGCATTAGATGGCCTGATGAGGCTGTAAAAGCAGAGCCTCACAGATGAGAAGTAGTAGTCAATGGAATTGAAGGATCGCGGGGCCCAGAATATCATCGAATGTTTCTGTTGGACCTAGAGTACTCAAATATAGTATGCAAATTTTTTCTTAGGCAGTAGCTACTCACTAAGAGATATTTAAAAATAAAATAAATAAATCGAAATTTGCGTATTTCTTTAGCACTTTTAAAGATATTATCACTCAGAAAACCATCTTTACAACCTTTTAAAATTAAAAACAAGGTTTTCATTGGTTATAGTTTTTTCCAGTTCGATTCTTCTAATTTTCAAAAATATACACTATTTAAAGTTTATTTTACCACAATATATTTTATTTTTTATGTGACATTGTTCGTTTTGACGATATTAGATACAATTTTATACGCACTTTATTGCTACGAAATAATTAAATCTAATTTAAAAAAAATAGTGATCGATGAAACAATCTTAACGCATTGTCATTTTACGACGTTTCGAATTAGAATATATTTTTGTAAACGCCAAGTCTTCACCAAGTTATAATGAAGTCCTAGGGGGCTGTGTGGGCTTTGAAGAGACATGAGACACTGAGAGTAGACACAAAATATTATGATTACGAATATCAAATTTTGAATTTAAAATTTTGCAAAATGATAGAAAATTTGAAAGAAAAAGAATTAGTCACTATGATAAACAGCTGTATATGTTTCTATATATGCTATCTGTATTTAAGAAAAGCATTTGAAAAAATAAATCTAATTTGTATTACGAAACCATATATTAATGACAAAAATAAAATTATCAAATATAGAATTCAATAATGTAAACTCAAAATAAAAATGTTTCTAGTCCAGTTTGGACTTCAAGAAATGGATATTAGGTATATTTTTAGTGTAGAAATATAAATACATAATATTCTGTCAATAGATGATCTAATTAATTTAGTTAGAAATTTTTAAGGATAAATATTAGGAACCTTTCTTTTTTCGTTCATTGAATATTGGAGAGAACCTTTTATAAGTTAAACATCTCAAAATCAAAAGTACCTATCAATTGTATTTAAAATGCTACCACATAATAATTTAACCACTTAATTGTCATATCCATGTGTTATTCGCGTATCGAATTATCGTTTCTCAATCTAAATTATACTAAAACCATAATTTGATACAAAAGTTTAATATAACCTACAAACACCTCTAATATTTTAAAGATCCTTAATTAATTCAGTAAGACAGCACATCCGCGAAACGGATGATGTCGTCAAAATAGATTAAAGAAAAGCGGAAAACATGTAAATAACTAAATATTATGCATTTTTCTGATTAGTAAAAATGAGAATTAAAATTTGAAGAATGTAACAAGATACAAACTAAATAAATGTAAGAAAGCAATTTTTTTTTCAGATGTGCTATTCCATAATAATTTTTCGTATAATAAACATTTAGCGTTCCAGAAAAGTTGTGGAAATGTGTCTGTGTATCTTCCTCGACAGATTAAAAAAAATTGGCCACGGCAGAAAAAGAGTTATTCAGGAGGAAAATTACTTTTCCTCACGCACTTTTTATACCTGTCCTTCTATTGACAAACCTTCATTCCGTTAACATTTGATCCATAACTTCACCCTCGGCAAACTCTGATTTTTGTTCTTATCGTAGAAAAACACTGCTTTCCAGGTTTTACCCAGTGGCATTATTTCTTTGACATTGACGACGTTGCCAGGGAAACCAACTTGGAATTGTTATCATCGAAAAGGTTACGTCATATTATGAAGTGATACTGTTTTTCTTTTTTTCCTTCCTTTTTAAATGGATTTGGAAACTAACTATTCATGATTTCTTTTGACAAATTGTTTTGCGAGTAATTGATTTGGATTACTTTCCTCGTCATGATTCTAGAAAAAGAATATAAGCATTTTGAATTCATTAAGAATAATTAAATATAATAGGACTTGGTTTCTGATGGTAGAATTTCGTTTGATTTTTATTTTGATTGAACAATTTAATGTTTCTAATTACCGATTCCCTTAATATTTTGCATATAAAGACTTGAGAAATATTTACTCAAATTACTACATTTCCGAATATTTGTTTCCAAATATTATATTGCAAATCCTCAAAGGATTGTAAGGTCCTTGATTCGAGACATTTAAGGCACTACAAACTACTGTACTGTATTACTATAATTGAGCTTTTGCAACTCAAGTGTTCTCTTATTAGTATAACATTGAAGCATGGAAAAACAATTATTTGTCCATTTTGTCGTATCTTTTGACTACTTACACCATTTTTATTCGATGCCGTGATTTTTTTTCAAACTAACTTAAAAAACTGCTTTTCCTTTTCATTTTTTTTGTATCCTTAAAAAAAATTTGGCAAGTTTTGTGTTCAGTTTCTTAACATAAAGAATAATTCTGATATGAATTTTATAATTCTATTATCTTATCAATTACATTCAAAATTTAGTACAGATCAAAGAGGTTCTAGTCAAGATCATTTGTCCAACTATATTTCAACAGCTTATAATGTGTTTAAATTACCGACGCGACATGTGTAATACATAGTATTGTATTACAAGAATACATAACAATTTATCATTTGGTGGATTAAGTCTATAATTTCGCACAAATTAACAAAGCTCTTATCAAGACCAGATTTCTATCTATACTTCAGCAACTTATTGTGTTTTTTTATTACCGACTCGAAATACATAAAGCATGATTAAACATAGAGATAGACAACCTACTCTTAGATAGAATGTCTATTGGTCCAGCATTGGATACAGATCAATTTCTTGCCGAGAATACATATTCAGCTATGTTTCAAAAACATACTTATTTTTTATTTGCTGACACGACACACGTGTGCGAAAACATGAATCTTTTATGTTTTCGAGTTATCATCACGTGGAAGGGTAGAAAGTAGTAGAGCTTACGTGCTAGATGGATTTCACTTTTCATATTCATCTGCATTCATATTTGTCACGTGACTGAAAAGTCAAGTGAATCGACTTCATTATTCAAAGAAACAGGATGTTATGTTTGCAATCATGATTTTAAATACGTTGCTATTCAATAGAATCTAAGATAAATAAAGACGATGAAGCACTGTAAATACTGTCTTTTATACTCTACCCTGGATTTAACATGAGATTATCCACATTTAAGCCTTATATTACCGACGCGAAATACATAAAGCATGATTAGACATAGAGATAGACAACCTACTCTTAGATAGAATGTCTATTGGTCCAACATTCGATACAGATCAATTTCTTGCCGAGAATACATATTCAGCTATGTTTCAAAAATATACTTATTTTTGATTTGCTGACACGACACACGTGTGCGAAAACATGAATCTTTTATGTTTTCGAGTTATCAGCACGTGGAAGGGTAGAAAGTAGTAGAGCGTACGTGCTAGATGGATTTCACTTTTCATATTCATCTGCATTCATATTTGTCACGTGACTGAAAAGTCAAGTGAATCGACTTCATTATTCAAAGAAACAGGACGCTATGTTTGCAATCATGATTTTAAATATGTTGCTGTTCAATAAAGTCTAAGATTAATAAAGAAGATGAAGTACTGTAAGATTTTGTGTAGGAAGAGCAAGAATGCTTCCATACATAATTTGGAAGTTAGTTTCTTAATGCAATATATAAAATGATTCATTATTCAAAAAGAAAACGTCAGAATAAATTAAAAGCGTTTCTTAAAGAAAACATATCACTGAAATGACAAAAAGGAAGCAGTAATATAAGATATCTATCATCCTTTATTTCATTATTTGAAATAACTTCTCTATTATTTTATAAAACAAATGAATAAAAAAATATTTTTATGATATTTTTCTTGAAACGTATTTGAATAAAACGCTCATCAAATATTCTTGTTCTTAATTTAACAAAGGACTCTATCTAATCGAAGTTTTTTAATGAAATATCTTTGGAATAATTATTTCGATAAAATGAAATTACAAGCGAAGAAAATCGATTCACCTGAAAGAAAAAGCCTCATGAAAAATTCATAAATTTTATGCTAATTAGGTGTCTTTAAAAAAAATGCAAATACAAGTGTGTTTAAATACTTTTTATATAAGTATTTGTGGTCAGAGTATATTTTATGGAATCAAAGTGAAAAATTATGGAAACAAAAGAAATAATTCTGTTTGTTTGCAGCTGAAACAAAATTAATAAAATTACATTTAACAGTAAAATTATAAAAAGTACTAAAAAAGATATTAGCACATTTTTTAAAAATTTAGCTGCAAAACAAGTTTTTAAATATTTTGTTATCTATATATATTGCAAACTACACTTTCAGTTAAAAAAAATTAACTACTTTTAAATGTATCCTTTATTTTAAAAAAACAACTTATTTTCTTAACTGATTTAAAATAATTGTGTTATTTACTGACTTTTATCTTCATGTGTGAGAACAGGTTTATTGTAATAGCCAAAAGATTTGACTTATAGTTTGATAAATGTCCAAATTTTTACTCTATTATCGGAGTACAAAAAATTATTTGAAAATAAATCTGCCTATGAAGCAATAATTCAAAACATAGAAACTAGTTATATGAAATCTGGTACTTACAGTTATGGCTTTTGCAAAAAAATTGCTCATTTCAATCAAATTTTTGAATGATCATTCATGGTAAATCCATTTGTTTATCTTTATACGTGATGATTAACAATCCTGTTATCATCTGTTTATACTGTTTACGTGATGATTAACAATCCTGTTATCATCTGTTTATCCTGTTTACGTGATGATTAACAATGAATGCACTAAGATCAATGGATGAAATTTTACATATGGTATTATCACTGAAATGGTATCTCTATACCAAGTTTAAAATTTGCTTATTGCTTGATTGTATGTCGGTCGGTCCCTTTGTGTACGCGTATAAGAGCTCTGATAAGGGAAACTAAGAAAATGAAATATAATATACAATTATATATTGATGGCATAAAATTTATAGATTAGTATTAAAATTTGAATTTAATGCGTCGATGAGAAAAATTTCAAAATACATGCTTCTTTTTCTATATTATAATTAGGAAATAAACATAAAACTAGCTCTATTTAAAAAAAAAAATTCTATTTTGAGTTATGAACATTCTGTCTACGTCATAACAGTTTCTTCTTAATATAATAAACAATATATAATAAGACAATAATATATAATAAGCAATAAAAACATATAGTAAACACCAATAAATTGTTGTAAAAATGTTTAATTTTGATGCTACCATTTGTTTCTCACAATATCTCTCTCCTGCACAGAATATGCAGTCATTAAATTGGATTTTCATATATTTTTAAATGCCTCATTTAATACCCAAGTTGAATTCTTTATCTGTATCCATTTGTTTGATAATTTAGGCGTATCAACACTTATTGCTCTTTAGGGACATATTATTTAGTTGAAATGGAGCTTTGAAATGCAAATTAACAAGAAAATATCTTGAGTAAACTAATTTTTTTTAAGTAGAAAAGAGATGTTTAAATATTACTTTTAGCTCTCTTAATAATTTTCAAAAGAATATTGGATAACAAAATGCTCTGAAGAAATCTTTAAGAATAAAATCAGTACACTGAAATAAGGTGCTCTGTATTTCGTAATCTTGTTAATAATTAAAATGAAAGAAGATTACTTCTTGAGATATAATACTATTTCTACTGCATTTTTTTAAATTAACCACATGTCTCCTAGATAAAAACTATTTTTGTATTTATCTTTGAGATATCCTATAATGGTTTTATCATCTAAAAAGGAAAGCAGTATTTTAATATTTGAAATAATCATAAAAACAGAAAAAAATTAGACGAAAAAGACAAATTATAATATGAATAAAAGAATGTTTCATCCCTTTAAGGTAAAATATTCATCATTACGGTTATATTTGAGGCCGAACAATTTTATAATGAAATTAATACATTTTTGGCGCTTAATTAAATGAAAATATTTTGATTTTTTGAAAATTTACACTGAACAAGAAAAAAGTATTTGGTGTTTGGAATTTCATAACCGAATTTGATTTTAATTAATGTGGTAATTACTAAAATATAAAGTTTTTTTTCTCTTTCAGCTCTATTTTTAGAAATTTAGTGCATATAATTAAGAAGTGCTAAATTATTTTATAATTTGACTGATTCAATGTGCATTAAGTTTTTTATTAACTTTGAAATATTTCCTGCTTTTTTCTTTCTTTCTTCCTTCCTTTTACTTTTTCACATATAAAATATACAAAGGAAAAGAGCATTTTAATCATTAAAAATTTCTTAGTCGAGATTTTGATAAATTTTCACATTTCAGGCCTCCATGAATCGGAAAATTATATTTTTAGAATTATGTCTGCTTGTCCGTGAACACGAGAATTCAGAAACTTGTTGAGATAAGTGGATGAATCTGGTATATAGACTTTACACAATATTTGTAAATTTATATGAAAGTTTCAATGAAATCCATTCAGAGAATGTCTGTCTATATGTCCGAGAATAAATGAGTACGATAATTATAAAATAAAGAGTTAGATAATTAAAATTTGGTACCTAGGTTTAGCATCAAAAGTGCAGATCAGATCAAATAATAAATCAAATCTGTTAAAAGGTTGATCATCTTTCAGTCGTCCCTTTCAAATATATGTGAACTCAATAAGACAGCTGAAACGCAATGATTAAATGAAATTTGGTATGCAATCTTGCAATTATAATTGTAGTTATATGCCAATTTTTGGTTTCATTTAATTTGAAAAAAGACTTCCAAAATAAAAATTCGAATTTTCAGAGAGATTAATGACCAAAGTACAAATAATAGATATGATAAAAGTACTGAAATCATCCTGAAGATCATTATTTCGTAACTAGTGCAAGTTAATATCGTTTCGTACTAGGCATTCGTTGCCTTACCGAACGTTCACAATTTTATATTCAGGAGTGATGCTATCTTTATTAGAGAATATGAGATAAAATTTTGGAGAAAACATTTCTGCTTTTCTAAGAAACGGTCTTCTGTTTTATTGGGATATTAGAGAACTTTTGATAAAAATGGGTCTTCTTGAATGCATCCGTATTGATCGATGTCCATTTTTTGACAACTGTAAACGGAGTTTGAAATGTGCATTTCCATTCAATGGTAAAGAATACGGTTTAATACCCACAGTTCACTCAAACAAAATGAAAGATGGATATTATACCCTAACCTTGGTAATTCAGATTACATTTCATTGAAGTTAAATAGAAAAAATATGTGGACTTAAAAATGGTTAATTTTTTCTTTAGATTAGAAAGAGGGCTACATGGAATGCCTCCTTTGCCTGCAGGAAAGATTAAACAGTACCTCAGGGCAAAAAAACAATAGCTTATTAGAAATATTATGCTTGTTGAAGAAAAAAAATTGTCAACAGTAAACCCATAAGTGGCAAAATCTCACCTCCTTTGCATATATAGATTTGACTACTGAAATAATTCATAATTATATTGCCTTGATCACTTAGAAGATTAAGTTTCATAGGTATCAATAGGTATCTTGGGTGGGCTTAAAAATGGTAAATTTTCTCTTCAGACAGCAAAGGAAATGTGCTAAATATCTTTGTTTCCTTTACCTGTAGCACAGTTGAAGTAAACAGTAGCACTGGATATGAAAAGAATGAGTTGGGAGATATTACATTGAAGTTGGAGAAAGAAAATGTCATTGATAAATCCTTAGATGATCGAGACAGAATTATCTCGGCTTACCTGCATATAAAGAAGCTCTGGTTAATGATATGATTCATAAATATTCTGTATTGGAATAGCCTTTGCTTTGCACATGTATGATGAAAAATTATTGGAATAATACAGAAAAACTGAAATCGGAAATTTGTGGTTGCCCTTACATCAGACATCGCCTATATAATACCCATCCATGTATAGAATTTTCATATTTTTATTGTCGAGTCATGGCGGAAAACATGAATATTATTTGTTATTATTATCCAGAATTTCTTGATGATTCGTGCAGTTAAGTGTTGGCAACCTTATTAATAACCAATTTGACAACTGATAGTTCAGGGTTAGAAAAAATGGAGGGATACAAGATATAACGAGTTAACGCAAGACTTGAATTAACTAAAAAAACACAGTTTCTTTCTTTAAATTGTTGTATATTTATTGAATTATAAAGCACATGGGATAAGGCTATGTATGGAATAACACATAGGACAAATGGCCTCACAGCATTGCTGGTACATATGCACTCTTTTATCGAAATTTTCCATGGCCATGCTGCATAAATGTGGTTGAATTTCCTCCTTCAGTGCGCGTGGGTTTGCGGGCTTGTTGGCATACTTTGACTTCAAATAACCCCATGAAAAGAAATACAATTATGTTAGATCACGCGATCTAGGGAGCCAGTTCTCAAAGTTTCGAATTATGGCCGTCAAACTTTCATCATTTTTGAAATATTGTTCAACATTGAAAATACGTTGTTCTATTGTGAAACGTTCCATTTTTACTATCCCTAAACTATAAGCTGTCAAATGAATTTTTAATAGGGTTGCAACACTTTACTGCACGAATGGTGGCAAATTCAAATATTGCGTTGTTTGGAACACTCTTTATATAAATTTGAGAGAACATTAGCAGAAAAAATATACTTCTGTAGATACTTTTCATACTAAACAATATCTACCGAATTAACATCTTAATTTAATAACATGATCTAAGTTTCAATTTACAGAGTTTTAATTATTGAAATTATAGAATTATTATTTAATTATTGAAATCATAGAATTATTATTTAATTATTGAAATTATAGAATTATTATTTAATTATTGAAATTATATGTTTCGTACTATTTCATAATGGTATCGTTCTTTAAAAGTCTCGGAATTTTGGGGTGATAAAACAAGTGTAATGGTAAACTGACACATATTTATTTGTGACTCTCTCTTCTGATATTGTTCAGGAATAATCAGTAATGGCTTTTTATTCTCTTAGCTAACATTTTATTTTAATTAATAGATTATCGACGCAGAAGTGTACTAATCATTCCTTTGAATTACAAGAACTCTGTTTTCGAAGGATTCGAAATGTACTAGTGTGGAGTGAATAACAAATTCTAGGGGGAACAACGATATATAATATATATCAAAGTAACATGCTTGTTTATAAACCCATGCCTAAAACTGTGAAAAGTATTGCACAATGTACTTAAATATATTTTTCAAAATAACTAGGGTAAAAAAAATTGTAATTTACTTAAATTTTTAAACTTCGAAAAGTTTATTTTTTGATTTTTAATGTGATATAAAATAATGGCTGTTATATGATCTCATAAAGGTGATTAAAAAGTCTGATTAAAATTTTAAGAAACCCTTTCTTAGTATTTATGTATTATTCAAGAAGTAGGTTTACCTTCCAATTTGGCTCTCTAGATTTAACTGTTCTCTCCTTAGAGAATCTTGAATGATTTTTACCCCATAAATGTCACATTACATTTGTCGCAATTCACAAATGTTTCGCCGATATATAAACTTTATGATATTAAAACACATGTATTAAGAGGAAATTGTTATTTCCAATGAATTATAGACCACAGCATTGGCGCACTTTCATTTCGCCTAAATTAGTCAACCAACCTTCTACTAACGGACTATTAAGCCAATGTTACAAGTTTCCATTAGTATAAATATTTTCATTAGAATTGCAATCGGCGAATTCCAGCGAACAGAAACGATTATCGTTCAGTTATCAGCTCTTGCATTTACAGGCAATCCTTGCCGTTTCTAATTACCATGGAAACTGAAGCAATTCTAACATTTATTTTGAATTTCTTGTTAAAAGCAGGAAATTTTAATCAGAAATTGTGTCTCCTAGGGAAATGGTACTAGATTTAAATTTTATACTTATATTTGGAATGTATCACTAATGCATGTATGAAATTGTGCAGCTAATTAACTTAAGCAAATGTTTAAAGGCGATTAAAAGTTGTGATTCCCCCCCCCCATCTAAGTAAGCGAATCATTAGTTATATAAGTCAATTAAAATGTTCTACTGGATGTGGAAACTAAGTGGCGATTCTATTAAAATTTAAATTCTTTTTGAAATGAAATTTGTAAGAATGCATTGAAATAAATAGATAATTTGATTTTTTTAATTGATAAATTATTACGGAACTATATTTTTGCTAGTGTTTTTATTCCTTTTACTTCCAAAGAATAATTTTAACATCGTTTTTCGCGAATTTTTTTTATAATATATACCAGTAAAAATTGCGTAAATTCATATAAATGAATTATTATAAAGAAAGAAACAATTAAGTTTTATACTTGATTTTTAATAGAAAAAAATACATGAAACTAAAACTTTATTATTAGATATTTCATTCGAAAGATACAGTAAGTAAATAATTTTATTAATGAATTATTATCAGAAATTAATTTGTTTTCAGACCCAATTTAAAATCAACGCTAGGGATGAAAATTTGGATTATTCATAAAGATAATATAAAAATTATAATATTAGTTTTTCTTCTGCAGAAATTCTCAAATGACTTTTAGAAAACTTGCACGATTTTAAAAAAAATGAAAATTACTCATTACTCATTTTTACTTATTTGTACTTAAATCATTCACTAAAAGCATAATCATTTTGTGGCCTAAAATTGTTATTTTTTATTTGGCAAGATTCCTTATAAAAGGAAAATGGTTAAAACATATAACAAAGTGTTACTTAAGCAAAAGTAAGTATTAAATTAAAGATAAAAGATATTACATTTACGAAATGATATTCAATAAAGTGCCAACTATGCGTCTTTCAAGAGAATGATGGAAAAGATTTATAAATGAAAAAATATATAATAGAAATTTCAATGAAAGACTTTTGCTGTTAAAATGTAATAATTCTAATGCAAATTCATCTAAGAGTAATAATTTTAAAGTTTTTAAAAAATAGTTTTTTTATCCATGTAGTATTTAAAAACATAATTCAAAATTAAAATTTTACCTTAAATGTAAAGAAGATTATATCTTTAATGCAAATTTTGGGTATTAATTATAAATACGTTCATTTAAATTTTGTCTTCCTATAAGATTTACAATTTCGAAACATTTTAAGTTTCTAAGTAGTAAATAGATTATCAACACAGAAAAAAAAACTTAAGAGTTGACAGTCAGAGAATCAGAGAATGACGCTCTTCAACTGACTATGACGAAACAGTTGGATGAAGAGAAACCCTAAGGGGACTGTCTCATTTTCAGCACTTCAACCTATAGTCATAGAATCCAGTCTTTTACACTTCTTTCGTCCTTTTCCTGGAAAAGGTAAGAAAGAAAAGGATATCAACTAGTTTGTATCATAGGGAAATATTCCCTATTGATAATAACAGAAAAATCATAATTGAGGCACAAAATTTACGAATTTCAAAAGGGAGGAGAGAAATGACTTTTGATAAAATATTTTTGTCCTAAACATTTTTTAAACGAAGTACTTTATCATTATAGTAGTTACGAATTATTCGGAAGTATAATGGAATATAAACGACGTATAAATGAGAAGTAATAAAGGTACTTCGCTGTATTTACAAATTTTTGCAGTAGTCCGAAGAGAGAAGATAATTTTTCACTAACTTTCAGTATTTAATCCCCAGATGATCTACTCTTCTTGCTTCCTTTATCTGGAAAAGGCAGGAAAGAAAAGATAATGAAATGCTTTCACATTTCGACATATGATATCAAGAATCAATTGTAGAAGTATATGATGCTCCGAAACGTCTGAATATTTTAATACTATCTTCCATTTTATCAAAATCCAAAAAAATATCAAAAAGTAATTAAGATTTATTAAAAAAGTTTTCATAGTGAAAAGTTTTTCAGTTTCTCAATACAAAATTTTTATTATGCATGCAGTTTTCTTTCAGCTCGTTATTGTAGCTATATGGATTTGCATTATTTCAGATCATAATTGTTTGAATAGAAACCATGCAAAAATACGAAGCGAGGGCTGAACTTGAAAGCTATAAAAATTCCCGAAAACATTTGAAATAGTAGGAAAAATCTGGAAATTTTCTTTCGGAAACTAAACTTGGAATAAAAGCAATTAAAATCGTGGAGAAAATGGTTCTATATAAAATAAATATTCTTTCTTCAGTAATTCTAGGTATTAGTTTGTAGTCTTTCTGTTTGTATATTAGCAAAGGACATATCATATGCAATCTTTGAATTAAATACCAGAAAAAATCATTATTATCCACAATTTTTAACAAATTATAGATCATTTAACAAAGATAATTGTAATGTCTATAATTACAAAATTAAAACCAAATTTTGCCTAAAACGACAACAGAAAGCCACAAATTTGATTTTAGCGTTTTTTGACGTATGCACTTCCACAAAATCAGCAATATTCACAAGCAGCCAATTCCTAATTTATCAGCTCTCCGACATACAGGGTGTTCATTAATTATTGTCGGGGTTTCCGTACCTCATAACTTTCGAATAAAAAATATTACGCAAAAACCGATTACGTATTCGTAAATTACAACTCAAAGAGTTTTATTAATTATATTAAAGTGTAAAGCTTCCACAATTTGCACTTTGTAGGCATTCAGTTGAAGGCGATTACGTATTCGTAAATTACAACTCAAAGAATTATGAATACGTAAATTACAACTCAAAGAATTATGAATGCGTAAATTACAACTCAAAGAATTATGTATTCGTAAAGTACAACTCAAAGAATCGCCTTCAGCTGAATACCTACAAAGTGCAAATTGTGCAAGCTTTACACTTTAATATCATTAATAAAATTCTTTGAGTTGTAATTTACGAATACGTAATCGGCTTTTGCGTAATATTTTTTATTCGAAAGTTATGAGGTACGGAAACCCCGACAATAATTAATGAACACCCTGTATTATTTATATGAAATAGCAGTAAGACAGCTGAATATTTATTCGACAAAGGAAAATCATGGTTGCTTTCTGTAAATATTTTTAGTTCTGCTATCATTTCCCAATTCCACAAACTACTTTTCTATCTTTTTATGTTCTTTTCTATTAACTGCCTTTAGGCTATCTAGAATGGAATCCGTAGGCAAAAAGACAAGTCCGAGGGAGGCTCCAGTGTCTTTGGGATAGCTACACTTCAACATTCGGATTGTAGGGATCTAATGGTAGTTTCCGGTTTCACGGAAGAATTCTATCCATCTGCTACGTGTCCTTCCGGGTGTTTTTCTCAAATATGTGGGAAAAGAACTTGCCTGGGGGTTCTGTTTACGTGTCTCAGATCGATCAGTTGAGAAAACAATTCTATTGCTGTGGATAGTGCATGTATTGAGATTTGTTGAAGAATCTTCCGTTTAGAAATAAGTCTCTCATAGGTCCGTTACTATGGTTTTATGGTGTTTTTAAGTGAATGTCTTTTGGAATCGAATAGAAAGAATAGACAACTTTTTTTAACCATAGAATTCCATGGAATAATAACAGATTTTCTTATGTAATTATCATAAATGCTTAATTATTTTTTGAATTCATCAAAAGGGCACGTCCATGCACGTGATAACATTATAACGAGCCAATTTTATACAGCCAGGAATATTGTTTATTTTTTTTAATTTCAATTAAACTGCTTAGACATAATTTCATATACATGATTCCATTAATTGGTCTGATAATAAAGGCTTGTTATAATAAAGGTTTCACATACGCTGTTTTGATTTTGCGCATGTACCTTTCTAATGTAGAGCACGTACCAGAGCATCGAAGTGTTATTAAAAATGTAAATGTGACGTTAAAACTATTTTCTAATAGTTTCGGTATTGTAATTTCACTTTTTTATTCGTCTTTAAAAATTATACAAATATTAAACAAAGTGCTTTTTTTTGAAGAAAATTTTATTGGGCTCTATAGGCAGATAATTAGTAATATGTTATAGGCTATATGTACCATTGAGACATATGCGGGAAATCTTTGCCTACTTATGACATGCAATTTGATATTTTTTAAAGAATAGAATAAAAAAATTTTAAGGATTTAAAGAATAAAGATTTTTCTATTTAATAAAAGCATATTCTTTATTTTATCATGTAGAAATGTAGTTTCATATAGAAATCGGCAAGCAAAGCACATTTCTTATAAGTAATTAAATATATGATTTATTATTTATAATTTGTTCATATTTTTAAATACTTTTGATATGATTTGCTTGAATTGCAAATGGAACAGCTATTGAAGATCTTTCAAACTCAGTGTAAACAAAATGGGATATTCGTGAAATAATTTATATATTCTTATGTAAATTATTTCACGAAATTCTCATTTTTTAAGTTCTTAATATACTTATTATTAACTTCTTAATATACTTAAGTATTCTTTATTTCCAGTTTAATTATACTGATAATTTTTATTTAAAATTTTCTAGGAAAGACACCATAAGCAATTCCTACTTTAAGGATATGCTCCCTCATCTGCGCTTGGTTATCATCATCTGCTTTTAATAACGATGAAAGAAGTATATTACAGACAAAACAGAAAGAATCTTTTTACGTTCGCATTGCCAAGGTAAGAACTTTCCTCCTATTAATAATCAGATATTTCATGGAGGAAATCAGATTTCAGATGCACACATTCAGACTTTACCTGGAATTTGAACTCGAATCTCGATACCCTGAAAATTTTATTAGTTTATCTATTATCCAAAAAAATTTTCGACACATTATAAAATTATGTAAATTATGAAATATAAAAACAAAATATCTTTATTTATTTACTTTAGGACTTTTTAGGTAAATAAATAGTAATGTGTGATTCTTTGATTGTGCATAATATGTTCAAATGATACCCAATTTAACCTTAAGTATTTGAAACCACTTGAGAAGCTCTAGTTCTAATAATAGTTATAAGTTCGAATAATAGTTATAAACAATATTTATAATTACTTCTTTTAAGTCTAAAAACCTTGCCTGACCCTAGAGATTTGATGCACATAATCTTTCCATAACCTCTTGAAAAAAAATTGAAGTTTTATTTTGAAAATCGTGATATGACTGCTAAGTGAAATTTTCTCATAAAATCATCATTTAGCCAAACACAACGCCATCTATCAATTAACGATATGAAATAAAATTTTATGAGCTGTTGTAATAATATGCATCGAAAGAATGCCATATTCCTAATGTATGATTAGGAATAACGACATTCCTTATTCTTTTACATGATTTCGTAATGTGATCGATAATTTTCCGACATTTTGTATATATTATGATTTTAATAATTTTTGTTTTTGTTTTTTTCTTATTCTAATTTTGTTATTGTATATAATAAATGAAATTATCACCATAAATCTCTTTACATATTTGAAATAATAAGGCTCTAATACTTGTATCATTCAAGTGTTTAAAATAATATTCGTAAAATATTCAGAAGAAAGATAAATTATTTAGAAATATATTACATTTCTGTCACTCCATGACTCTTCAATCTATTAAATTTTAAATAAATTATTTACTTTTGAAAAGCATGTAAATATACCAAATTTTTTTAAAATTAAATCAATGTACAGTGACATTTCTTTAAAATAATCGCACAAGAAGCAGCTTTTTTATATTTATTCTACACTTTTATCTTAAAGATAATTATAAATAAAATGAAGGAGGTAAATAAGATGCTTTTTTACTACATCATATATTTACAATAAATATTTAAAAAATGTTATTCTGTTGAATTAAAAAAAAATAGTTACTTGGGAAGCTTATATTTTAGTTTCCAAATATTATTATGCAACATGAAAAAATTTTGAAAAAAAAAAATCATAAGGTAAATTTTTTGGGGGTTAGTAGTTTTTAAAAATTAATGAGTTTTATTTTCTTTTATATTTGAATGATTTTGTTAAAAATGTTGGTTAATTAAAAAAATTAAAACAAAAAACAATTTTTTTAATATTAAAAAATATTTTATCCAATGAAATCAAATTAATTTTTATACCGCCAATGGTAAGCATCTATCTATTTCCGAAAAAAATGAAGCACACTATCTCAATTTAGTAATAAAATGAAAGAATAAGGAATTTATAAAAAGTTAGAAATCTAAAAAAGTATAATATATTAATAAAGATTTATTTCCTGTGAAAAATAATTGGTCCGGGAGAAATAAATTTGCTTACATTTTTAGAAGATATGCATAGTGAATTATGTTTTCCCCGCTGCGAAATTTATTGATTTTAATTACTTTTACGATTCACACCAGCGATACCATTATAAATTATTTGGAGAAGGAATTTAAATTTATAACTAGTTTGATAGAACTTGTTCATGTTTTTATATAGATTATGATTATAAATGTATTAATGCTTTCAAGAAATGAAACGGAAAACAGTTTGGAGATTTTCTTTTACTGTTGTTTTTTCTTATGTCTAAATTTAATAAAATTTAAATCACTCTATAAAGAGAATAATTTTTGGATACGCATTCACTACCGAAAGGATTTTTCTAGCAGTCGAGGTGTTTTTAAAGTTATTAATTGCTGAGACTTTTGTTATAACTTCGTAAATAATTAACCTTTTTTAACATAATTAATTTTTTATATTAAAAAACAACTTTATTTTGTTCGTTGAAACTAGAAAACGAGAAGTTTTTTTCACTTTTAAATTATATAACAGGTGACTGGTATTTTAAAAACACTATTTTCCAAAACATGTGAATTTAGTTATTCTCTGCAATTAAACACTGAAAATGATGTATAATTGTAATCAATTATATCTTTTAAAGGTATACATTTGAATTATAGCACATAAACTAGAAATTATTTACAGTAAATTAATCATAAAACAAAACTAAAGTTTTATAAAGTTTTCCATTGTAATTTTTGATGTATTAAAATCTCCTGGACCTGTTGTTTGCAAAAGAGAGAGATCTGAATACAGTAAAAGGAGTGCATGGTGTAAACGGAGTAAGGAGGAGTAAGTTAAAAAGAGCACATTTTAAAAATATTATAATTTTATAATATTATTCCTTTGAGCAACAAATCTCTTGGGAGGGAAGAATGACTGCAGAATGGATGCTGAGTCAATGATCCCAAGTTTCAGAAGAAGAAGAAGAAGGAAAAAAAAACCCTTGGCGCCACTTTAGCGACAAATTAGATTTGAAAATCATCTTGGTGATAGTTCCATTAGGATTCCAGTACCTATGTTTTTATAAAATTTCCTATCATGGAAGCTATAAGAATCGGAGTCTAGTTGAGAGACGTGAGTAGTTAAGCGAAGGCTCTCTTTGAAGTGTTAATTTTCTTCGAGTTTTCTGAGGCTTTTATTTGCACTTACTTGCTGGTGTGGCTTTGGAGTTTTTATAGACCATTTTATGCCTTTGTGCTTCTATTTACTGAAAATGCCGTTTCTTGTAGGCCTTGTTTATATTTCATCACCTGAGTTTCGTTCAAAATAAAGCGAAGTTGTTTGATATAGATCCGGTTGGACTTTCGTTTGCACCCTACAAATGTATTTCAATTTTTCCAAAACAATATCTAAATTAAGATGTTAAGAATTCTTGAAAATTTGAGGAAATAACAGAAATACTTTATTTGAAGACATATAACTTTCTTCTAATCATACTCATATACGTATATATTACCGGAAAGTTAACTGCTAAATAAAAATTTCCAAAAAAAATATAGCTACCTTTCTTTATGCCACAATATGCTCTTAAACGTTGTATTTCGCCTTAACTGTTTTAATGACAAAATTTTACTCAAAATATTTCAGCTGTGGAGATAGTCTTGAATACATAAATGAAAGACTCGGAGTAAACAGGATTTGAGGCAGCTTTATTCGATCAAAGCGATTCTAAGGAAACTATGTATTACTCAAGGTAGAAATTTGAATATTAATAATATCATTAACAATTAAATATGTGGACTTCGTAGGGATTTTTATGGGAAAAATGGCCCATATTTTTATTTTGGTCGGAGAAAAGTTAACTAATTCTCTAGCAGAAGAGTCCTAACCAAAGCCTGTACTTTATTACTAAGCCGATCTCTAGTTTACCAATTTTAGAATAGTACTGTTTAGTAAGATAATTAAGCCCATAACTATATTCCTACGAATTATTTCTTACTAATAGGTAATTGTGATTTTTTTAAACATATGATTGGATTTAGATATCCATTTTGACCCAAATATGTTGTTTGATTGCAATATATAGCACTATGCTAAATAAAATGAAAGTGCATGGACTAAAATAAGTTTCTCATAGTCTCATAAAAAAACTATAAGAATTAAAGAGAACTTTACAGTTTTTTTGTGGCTGCAAAAAAAGTATTTATGCTAATATAAAAAAGTATTATTTTTGATACTGAACACAAATATATTTTGATGGAATGGGTACAGTATTATTTAAGTTCATAGTACAAAATGTCTGGAATTTTCCATACAGAAGTTTCAGATCCTGTTGATTGAATAGAAAATGTATGCTTATTTTGTTTTGTGGCGATGATCTCGCTAATTTAACTACAGAAAATAAACAGGAACAAACCACTGGAAATAAAGATGCGATAAAATAAAAGGAAAGAGAAAAATTTGAAAGTATATATTGATAGAAAGTTTGCTACAAGCATATTATTAGAATTTAAATTATGTGAAAATAATTTTAATGATTCTTGATTTGATTTCTTACCATATTAGCGAAGAAGTAAAACTTCTTCCAACGTATTTGAGTTTCTTGATGCAAATGAAAAAAAACCTTTGATCTCATCAAGAAAGTAATTAATCAAGAATTACTGAAATATATTTTGATCGTGTTGTTGTTTTTACTATTTCCAGTTGTACTTGCTCAAAATCGTCTTTATAAATTCGTCAGCCTAAAAAAGGGGATAAATAAAATCGTTTTTGCGAAAATGTTGGGTTTGATCTCAAATAATGTCGAATTACAGTCTTTGGAAAGTGCTTTTTGATTTTAAGTTTGATCCTGCTAAAATGCACTTCCATGTTGAAATTTTGGCCAGAGTGATTAACAAGTCAGAGATCCCCAAATTAATGAAAATAAGGGTTCTGAAACCATCCAGTGCATCCCTGAAATTGCCTTTATGATGTATATCGATGGCAAAACGGGCTATGGAGGAAGATTTTTTTTTTTTTTTTGGTAATGGTGGGAAATTTTATCTTGTTTTTAATTAGAGAAAAAAGTTTGCATAATAACCTTAAACAATTAGAAAAATATAACGAAATTAGAAAGTAGGTCCAAAATTTTTAGATTTAATTGTTTTTTTCTGGAATAAGTGTCCATTTTTCATACAGTCTGTCTTTTAATGTGTAATATTTTTAGAACGACAATTGTTTGTTTTCTTTGTTATTGTTCGGATTTTTCTATTATTCTAGGAGCTTCATCTAAAAATATAAAACAGGAAAAATATAGAATAAATATTTCAGATTTAAATTTTAAAATTATGATGAATTTTATAAATATAGAAAAAACATTCAACAGCCCAAATAGTTGTCAAGAGCTAAAATGAAACCTGAATTATCCGCTATTTTCATGTTCAATGACTTAAAAATTTCACGTATGTTTAGATTTAAAACTGAATAATAGAAGTTCATTCGCTAGATTTAATTGCCTTCTAACAGAAAAGCACACACAGTCATTTATAAATACGTCCCCAATGGCGCAACTGGTTATCGCGCTGTGCTTTTTATAATCATTTATTAATGCATTGAGAATGTAGAGCGATTAGAAAAACTCAGGTTCACTTAAGAAAAACATGAATAATTTTGAAAGCTACTTTTGGTTCTTTTATGAAAAAGAAATGAATTCTGCTTAACATCATGGAATCAAATTAACTAAACAAATTGAATTATTTTAGCATTTATTCTAATAATCGAAAAAGGTTTATGAATATGTTAATAGTTCGTAGAAATGAATTATATGGAAAATAAAGAAATAAAATAGTGACACTATTGTTTGTTAGGAAAAGATACAACTCTCCAACATCATTTTATTAGGACAAAATGTCTTATACCCATGAAAAAGAATTTAGTTAATTGTTTTCACTTTATTTGTTTACGAAATATGTTACTTACACTTTTACGAAAAAAAATACTTTTTATAGCAAAATGCTTCCAAAACAAAGAAAATATCAATTAATTAGTAGCATCTCCGAAGAATAATTGTATTATCTTCCACAAAATTTGGTTTAATATTAAAAAAAACATACAATGTATAAAATAAAGTTTGCAAGGAATATATTTAATTGTATTATCCTTGTATGTTTAATGTTTTTGTTTTATTATGATAGTCGTTCTAATTCACCTAGGAGCCTAATGTTTTTCATAATACAGGAAAAATCGATGTTCTTATTTATTAGATTGTAATTTTATGATATAAAAAAAGTGTTTTCTGAGATTTTGATGGTTTAAAGCTCGCTGAATTTGAAAAAAAAAACATTTTTTGGATTTCTGTTCAAAAATGTTTTGATTGGTATAATTGTGAACACGATATCTCGGGACCGCAGAGGAAATTTAGAAGGAAGGTTTTATAACAAATTTAGAAACTTCTTCAAATTTTGGATGAAATCGCTAAATGATCTTTACACAAAAATTGTAAATTTATATATTTTAATTCAAAGCAAGGATAATAAAAATGCATTCTTAAATAATTATCCTTTAATCACTTTCTATTCCTTTTAAAAATTTATTTAATAGTGCACAAGTTAAATAAAGGCTATGTTAAAAAATGTTGTTTTGTTGGTAATTTAAATTTTAACCCATTAATCGTCGCGCCCGGGTTTCATACAGTTTTCACAAATACTATAATTCGAAACAAAAATATTCTATAGATCCTAATTATATCAGTAAGATTGCATATTTTTTAACAGAAGATATTTGTAATTAAATAAGAACAGTTAAGGAGCTAAAAAAATCACTAAAAATTTAGTAGAATTCATACAATGGATTATATAAATAATGATTTACATGCAACATAAAGCTGCTTCATTGAATTGCAGAGGTTTTTAAATTTATAACTTTAGAAATTCTATTACTATATAACTAATTACATTGTAAATAAGAAAACAGAAGTTTCTTTAAAATCTCCATTAATAATTAAAAAATGTTTTACTGTGTGTTTTGCTGTTTTACTGAGCTAATCATTTGACCAAGAACTACTGAATGTGTTACATATATAATTTGGAGTATTTCAATTAACTTCTTGAAGTTCCTAAATAATCAGCAAAATTGAAAAAATAAGTAGAGGAGTTTAAAATACTTATCGTACAACAAATCAGTACTTTTACTCCTACTTACACAACAACTCAATAATTTTATTGTAGTTTCTACATAATTTTGTACATTTATATTTTAATTTTTCACTGAGAGAATTACCTTGAAATGCTATAATAAATTAAAACGATTTTGTGTACTTAAAATACAGGTATTTATACATAGGCATACAAGATCAACAGGCATGAAAATGTTTTCACTGATGATTCTCCTGTTTCCTTTTTTCCACTGTTTCACTGCTATAAATTTTATTTGATTTAAAACTATTGGAACTGTGTAAAAGACTTTATTTACTATTTAGTCAATTAAAACAGTTATCTTTTGATATTTTATCCTTTCGTTTGCTGGTAATGCTGTCAATCTCTAAAACACATAGACTTTCAGTGGCTGTTGACATAAGATAAGGTGTCCAATTTGAGGTAACAGTCTACTAAGAGCGCTAAAAATCCATTTTGTATGGGGACTTAGAACATTTTAGACTTTATTTCGCGCTTCAAGCCTCCTCCCATTGTAATGCAATGAAGTTTTGAGGTCCAGATATTATCTCAGATGACGTCCTCATCATTTGAACATGGGTTAAACTTATGAAGTTCGTTCTTAAATAGAAACAAAGCATTAATAGCTAAAATTAAATCATGTGGCTACTGAGCAAACAGCGTATGAGAAAAGAGCTGAAGAATTTTTACGTGTTTATGGATTGCTTGCGTGAAGAGAAATGGAGTTTAAATGTCACTTAAAAATTAATAATGGGGTTCTATTCTAACCGAATCTCTACGTAAAATAGCAATTTTTTTAAATAAAATATGCAAATTTTTTTAGCAAATAAAAAAAAATCAAAGTTTGAGAACTTTTTTTCCCCATTATATTCGTTTTATCCGAAAGTACATAAATATATATTGATAGGCCTTAGGTCAGTGGTGGAAGCTCGATGTCCTTCTAAAATTTTTATTCTGGATAAATAAAGTTTTAAGTAATAAATTTATTAAAATTAAATAAATATTAAATTTATTCAGTGAAATCTTTATGCAGAGATAATTATTTTTATTGCAATTATAAAATTACTCTAATTGGAATAGCTTGATTTGAGCAATGTCTTTAATCATAAATACTACATTTCTTTCATGAACGATCACTCTTCGCTAACGAATAGCTCCACCGGTGGAAGTGATCGGACCTTCACTTCACGAAAAAAGTCATATTCAGGTTTATGAATATCTATTATACAATATTTTTTTTTATCCATAATAAAAAAATGATAATATAAAATGAGTGTCCAAATGTTTCGTTTACTAAGCTACTTACATAGTACTGTTCGCCCGTATAAATTACATTTTCAAAACTAATACAGTAGATGGATTTGGTAATTAGTAAAACGCCTAATCAAGCATTATAAATATAAAATTACATATCTGAAGAATAATTAAATATCATAAATTAACGAAGGGAATCATAAAATCTCTTTCTTCAATAATTGAGATAATTAAAAAGGAAGAATAAATCTATTACTTGAAAATGGTGACAGGTTTAATTATTTACACATTCTCAGCAAAAGTTTCCAATTGTTAAAGCTTATTAAATCGCAACTAATACTTACTGTGCGTCTTATTAACTATTTATTAATAAAAAGCCGAATTCCAATTCCATTTTAATTAATATCACCACCCTTCCTTTCGGGGAAAATATCTCTGACGGCTTCAGAGAAATGATCCTCTTAATTAAGTAGTAAATCAAGAAAAGAGAATTTGTTACTTTTTTTTTTCAGATCGTAAGATATTTTTTCTAAAAATGTTATGCGGAGATTAATTATCTGTGATAACATTAAAGAAAAAAAAATATATAAATAATTATCCATAACAAGGAAATACTTAGACATTTTTTTTGTATGTTTTCTTCTGTGCGAAAAAAAACAACACTCTAAGGCATTTCATTGCAGTAAAAAAAAAAAAAAATTATGTAAAAATGATTTCGCTGTCTTAAAATTTGTTTTTTATCTCACAGTTTTATTCTAAAATATGTTGGAAGTTGAAATCTCGAAAATTTTTATACACAAAAAGAAACATTTTAAAACATAGTAAGAAAAATAAAATATTTTTGAACTAATTACAAATATATTTTAAGGTGGAGCATTTTTTAAATTGATCTATGATTGACATTTATTTGAATCAAAAGAAAAAATCATTTTTAATTTGCAATGAGAGATTAAATCCAAAATATTTGTCTTGGGGAATAATTGTTTCAGCAAAAACACTATGGTAAAATATTGATTGAATATTGTAAAACAATAAAATAAAAATTGTTGTAAAATGTATTAAAATTTATGCAACTTTTTTTGGAGCCTTACAAATTTTAAGCATACTTTTTAAAAAGATACTTGAAACCCAAAAAAGGATGTATTTTTTAATGCTTATATGAATTCACTTAAGTGACCTTTTATGATATAAATACGATAAGAATTATGATAGTTGTAAAATTAATATCGCATATTGGTGGGTGACTAATATAAAGGAAAAGTAATATAAGGGAATCAATTCATATTGTATCGTAAGAACATATTGTGTCATAAAACAATGGGTAACGTTCGTGTGGGAAGACTGGATAACGTATGCTTTCTCTGTAGATAGAATCAGGGTTGAAAATGCATCCACCATTCCTTTGGAAAGAAAATGTCTCTCTTAAAAAAATCTTAATTCTCTTGACAAAATGATCTATTGGAAATTAATAGGTCAGGTAAATTTCACCTGTGGACATTAGAAAATACAAGGATTAGATAACTATAAGGAGTCCTAGTGCGAAGCACTTCTACATTCAAGTAGGCCAGGTTCTACAGTTTCGGTATTGAAACCAGTACTTTAAGAGATGATTATGGGTAACTGATCGGTTTTATATTGAGCAGAAAGCAGCAGAAGACAAGGGAGAGAAGTCTCCCCCTTTCATGCCTACTCTCTAATAAAATGCAGTTGTGTATTATTAGTAGTATATTATTACTGGACAATAGTTGTGAAAAAGCCAATTATCGTATAATATTTGGTGATTAATCACTAAATTGTGGTCAACATTCAAGTAACTAAAAAATGCATACATATTTTGGATGCTTTTTTTCTGATTAATAATAAAATTTGACACAGAGGTACAGTTAAAAACCACAAGATCATGTACTAAATTTTATATATTTAAATTGTTTTTACATTTTTGAGAAAATACACACCGATAGACGTTCAAACTTTGACATATTTATCTCAAATATATGATGAAAATCTATACTTTAGATGCTATAACTGTGAACCAAATTTCATTTACCGACATTGTTCAGATTTTGATTATCGCTTTTATATGCATGGGAAAGAGCAGACTGACGAACTACCAACCCCTTGATGGATTTCGATCCTAAAACTGACACGTATCTGTACTTCAGATGTTGTTGTTAAAATGTAACTTGGTCCTTGTTCCAAATTTTATCTATTTAGATTTCTCCGTTTGGTAGTTATAGGGCTAACTTATGTTGAAATAACAGACCTGATAGACTTCTTCTGACTGCATTTCGTTCAAAATTTAATAGAAATCTAGAAATTGAATGCAAAGAGCATATAGCAAATTTCATCAGTCACAGACAAGCGAGCATGTTGTGTTGTGACTTATAACACTTGACAAGCCCGTTGACAGTTATTTGTCAACGATTTAACCCGAGAATCCGTCTCTTATTTTTCCAGTAACGCCAACTAGGGCCAAGAGTACGACTTAGCTATTTCATGCGTCACATTCGCTTGCACAACCCCTTTTTACAAGGTGACACATTTACACACCTCACACATAAAACACAGAACAACCATGCCCGAACCAGGACTCGAACTTGGGACGCTCAGATCACGGGGAAGACGAGGTGCCCCTATGCTAGGAAGCCGTAGAAACTGAACTAAAATACAAATTAGATTTTCGGAAACTATTGTTCGCATACAAGGTGTTAATTGTGAAGAAACTAGAAAATATGCGTTCAAAATACATATTGGCATGGCAGATTCAGTAAGAGTGCTAGATTTATTCCAAAGATTTATATTTCCAAAGATTTATATACAAGCTACATAGGTTTAGACCACCCTTACTTAAAGAAACAATCTGTTTCTTTAAGTAAGGGCAGTCTAAACCTCATAATTCTCTCTCAAATTTGCAAAAATAAAATTAAAATACTTATTCACATGATACATAGGCAACTAGTTTATAATTAGCTTTTTAAATCAGAAACATAGTGGCCTTATAACAATACATGGGTCTATAACAATACATTGTTTATATATAGTTGTATATATATTTATAATTATGTATTACATTATAAATTTTACTGTGTAAATGTGATTATTTTTAAATTTAAATTCATTTCCTTATAGCAGTTATCAAAAGATGGAACAGAAAATTTGTTTTATTTAATAGAAATTTATTTCCTAACCATTTCAGAGCATACTTTTATTATAACTCTTATCAAACTAAGTTTTCTGATTAAGTTGTTCGAATATTCTTAACCAAATTTTCATTTTTTCCATCCCTATGACTTATTCTACACGAATATTTTCATAATTTTTTCTGAAAAATATTTTATAAAATGACTGATTAAACAAGAATGAGATGGTTAAGGAAGATGCAAGCAATTTTAAATCAATTAGAGATGCAGACTTTTTTGTTGAACGAAACATAATTTTTCAGCATTAAATGAGGCACTAAAAATCAAAATGAATCTACCACAATTTTCGATAAAACAAATTGATATAAAAAGCAATATTCACTTTCTTTCAAAATTAAAATGCATCAGAAAAATTTGATCTGACCTAAATTAGATAACTTCGCTTTCCTGTTCATTCACCTTGACTTTGTTTATTAATATATATCTGGCTTAGCCTGACGAAAATTGTGAGTTGGAATTTTTGTCTTACTTTAGTTTGTATTGATGGTATCGCATAGTTATAATTTGTGACTTATGATAGATATTGTTTGGCAAAAACTAAATAAATTTTTTTGGGATATTCATATAAGTATGAGAAATCTTTGAAACCATATCAATAACGGACCCTATAGAAATTTAATATCTATATATTTAAAACATAAGAACAAATCCCGTAAGTTCAATTACTCGACCGATTTCGTTAGTTTTTGTCTTATGTGAAAGCTCAAGATCTGTAAGTATGTCATTATATTCGCCTTTCCTCCACCTCTCTTTGGTTTTCAAGCATGCTTCTGTAATCTTAACATTAAAACGCTTCAGAGAATATCCTAATCATACTCATTGAACCTATTTGGAAAGTTTTTATTTTAAATGAATACTCTTGATCTTTAGATATGTTATTAATATTCGAAGGCCTCTAACACCTTCCGTTTTAAAGAGGAAGTCCAAAAACTTCATTACACTGTATTAGAGGCAGTCATGATGAAAACCCTTTACAGAGTCCCCAGACAACAACCAAGGAATCGGATTCGAAAATCTTTTTCAAAAAATTGCTTTTGGCCCTAAATAAGTAATGAATGACTCCTTGCCCCAAAGGCGGAAAATTTTGAGAGATATAGCGAAATAAATCTTTCGCGGATTCTCTAACCTTAACAACTGGACTGATTTCGTTAATTTGTAGACATTGCTAACCGATCATAATAATTTATATTTATAGTTCAATTTTGAATTATAATAATGCTTTCTTTTGTCATAATAAAATATAGTTCATATTGATGTAGTCATAGTAATATACTTGAAGCGGCTAGATTAATTAATATAGTTCGTAAAAAGCTATTTAAGAAGGAGGTTTGTATTATCATTAAGAGGAATTTTTTACGTTCAAATTCTTAAAAGCTTCTATATTATCTATACTTATATAAAGCTTAATGTGTGTGCGTGTTGGCGCTCTACAGAAAAGACCGTTTGACCTACAGCTACCTAATTTGGTACGTGTATACCTTGGAGGTCGGGGATGTGCCCCTGGCGTCCTTTTTTTGAAATTTTAATTAGAATTTTAATTATTAATTAAAAACTAACTTTCCCGCCAAAAAATCTTTTCATTTTTCCCCAACGCCAAGTGAATAAGGCTTCAGTTTTTTTTCCCAACAGTAATGAGGCTAGGGTTAACATTTTTCGGCCGATTATTTCAAATGATTCTGTTCTGTTTATTTTCTTAATGTTTTATGCATTTCAAATTAAACATTGTTAATGAATCGATCTTTCAGATTCATTCTGAAGTACTTTTAAATTAAAATAACACAGAATAAAGGAAATTAAAAATGTCTAATCTTCATAGCGTTACCCCAACAGACGTAGAAAAATTCAAGCATTTGCATTACCGTAACTGGCATTGAAAATTCACGCATGCGCATTGTGTTCAGATTGTTTACATCTATTTTCAACGGAAGCGGACTGGATTTAAATTACTTTTAGGTTAGTTGTATGCTTTTGTAATTAAATTGTATTTGTTAGTTCATCGTTTTTTAAGTAATTTTTTTTACCTGTTTTCGACCGATTATTTTAAACGATTCTGTTTATCTTCTTAATGTTTGATGCTTTTAAAATTACGCATTGTTAATTAATAGACCTGATCATGATGAATCTGAAAAAATTTTGTTGACAAATTCTTGAGATATTACATAAATTAAGAAAGATATTCTTTAGTGCCCATAAGGTTTAAATGCTCAATGACTCTGTTTTCAGTAATCATATTACAAAAAAAATGCTTTGTTTTCAATATAAAATATTATTATATTAATTGCAGATTAATCATTTCCACTTTAATTTAAACCATATATTCTACGGGCGCTAACAGAAAATTAGAGAGATACAGATTACGTTATGACTGAAGGCCTTTATAATATTATGAGTGAATTGAAATTTGAAGTTTTAAAATATTTTAATGAAGAAGCTATTAAAGTAGGAATTACATAAAATATTTAATTATTAACATTTTAACGAGCATTAAGATTGGCGAACCGGCTGGTCGCCAAAGGCGGCTAGTATACAATATAAATACTGCATACAGAAGGAGAGCAAAAAAAAAAAAAAAAAAAACAACTAACAACATTCAGAAATGGATTTAATCCATTTTCTCTTGACATTTATGAGATGTAATCCAGCACTGAACTGGGAAATTCTGTTTATCGTGCACCAGGAAAAAAATGTCGAAATTTAGAATATGTGATTTAAGTTTTTAATATGATGATATTCCATGAAATAAAAAGGCATGAAAAGATGTAAAAAGTATTCTAAATCAGGCTTGACTGTCAAAAATTACTTTACGATTTTTATTAACCAAGCTCATAGAATTTCGTAGAATTTTAAGAAGCCTAAACATATTTAGTTGAGGTTAATTTTTGCATTTCAATTATTTTTTATTTTGGTTATAATTGTTTAATCTTTATTTTATTTCTTTCCCCAGAAGGTAGCACCGAGCAATTGCAAAATCTATTAGGCAAAAAATATCAGTGCGTCTCTATCATTGGATTAATTCCTTTTTTCAAGCAGAACGCTACAGAATAGGTACCAAATCTTTTTATATTCATTTTATAATTTCCGAAACGTATTTTGTTAATATTCTAAAACCTCTGAAAAATAATCTATATGTGAATCTAAATTTAAGACACACTGCTTGCAGATTTTTCTTTTAAACTTACATAAGAGAACCGTTTAACGTTTCATTAAAAAAATGTGTTGTTTCCTATTGTGACATAAACTTTTCAGGAAGAACACCTCCGGGTTTTGTAGCTATGGCAAAGTCGTCAATGTCAAAGAAATAACGATGGGAAAGTAAAAGTTGGAAGGGGTGTGTTTTTCTGATAAGAGCAAAAATCAGACTTTGTTGAGGGTGAAGTTATGGACGGAATGAAAGCTTGTACACTGAAGAGTAAATAGAGAATATGCTAGAAAGAATAAAAGTATCTGCATCAGAAATTTATTAATTTAACATATATTTATTTTTAAGATTTAAAAAGTTATTATCTTCATACAGTCAAAAAGAAATCAAATTTCTGCAATTTCAAACGCATTTAAAATGTTGAAATCTTATGGAGAGATAATCAAAAATTTATTTTTCTTTTTAATGTATCATATTCACTCGATATATTATTTTTGTGTGCAACAGTTGATGAAATATAATTGATTTAATGATGTTGGTACAAAGCATTTTTGAATATATTTTTCATCATTTTTCCTGTATATTAGAAGTTCAGAAATTTTGGCTTTTCTTTCAAGATTCTCTTTCCTATTCCGAGAAATTCAAAAGATTTCGCTGTAAAAACCCTGGTATATAACTATGAAAAAAAAGTGAAATATATTTTTAAAAAGGATTAAAATTTAACATGAAAGTTGCTTATATATGCCTGAAAAGAAATACTTTAATATATTATTGGCGAGTTCTCGCTTTTGAGACATCAATTTTTCGATTTTAGGATTATTAGAAAATGATAAAGATTGTCACATTTGGCGACTTATCGCCAACAATAAGTTACAACATGTCGGGAAAGTCGGTCATGTAACTGATTCTCCTGTCTGGCTAATAAAGAGCAGGGTCGCAAGAATTTATCGCCTGAAGAAGCACATAGAAAAAAATGGGAGTGAATGCAAAACAGCGAAGAGAGTTATCGAAAGTTTATATATATAATAATAATAATATATAAATTTTTTTAATAGCTAATCCTTTAATAGCTATTTAAATTCTATTTTTTAAAATTTTATTTATGAGCATTTACCGGTATAACACCACTTTTGGCACAAACCTAATCATCATCAGAATACATAAAAATATATTATAATGATAATAATAATAATAATATATTTTAAACATTCAATTTTTTTTTCAGTTGGCAAAAATATTTTGGTGTTCGAAAGATTTAGAGATGTAAATATATATATGCATAATATAATTTTTAAATGCCGGTGCATGCGCCATCTGATAATCACGTGTTTTTTTTACAAAAGGGGTTTAACGAAAAATATTCTGGCCTGGAGGAAAAAAAATGTGAATTTGAGATGGTCAAAAAACATCGCCTTTCTAAAGGTTGGTGATTGCGAAATATGAGTCGTGGGAACATCATGTTTTCTGTCGGATTGATACTACGCGACTTAAAAAAACAATGTTCTTACAGGATAAATTGAAGTTTTCTATAGCAGATTTTCCTTTTTTTAAGTGTTCAATTAAGTTCTTTAATTTGAATATAAAAGAGTCTAACTACTTAAAGTGAATTTAAAATTCGGAAATATACAGGGAATTCTATAGCTTCCAACTTTTAGTTGCATTGCAATTCTACAATTAGAGTATACTAAGCAATCTTCTAAAATTATCGAAGTCATTATAATTTTTGAATGTTTCTCAGTGCATTAATATTCAATCTCTAAACATTAAGTAGCCTCATTAACAGGAAGCTGTGTTCGTGCATGTTGCGAAAGAAGATAAATATTGAGAAGGTAACGTTCATTAATATTAATGAAAGCATTTCCTTTCCATTAATTTATGAATATCTGATGAATTTATAATCAAGGTTATATTAATAGATGGAATCAATTATGCATTTAAGAATAAATAAATAAATATGATTTAAAAGTTAAAAAATAATTAAATTATTCACTTATTTTGAAATAGAAATAAAAAAAAAAGTTTATACAAAGCCTCTAGAAAATGAATGACTTTTATTTTCTCGTTTACGAAGTATTACCGGGAGTACTGTAATCGTCAAAAAATCGTACTCAGGATTTTGAGGAATCTTCAAATCTCTACCATTCTTGAGTTAAAAAAAAAAAACACATCAATGACGTTATTTATATCTTTTCTTGAATAGACTTAATCAAAAATCCTTTGAGCTTGACGGAAAAATTTAATTTATAAACTTACGGCTAATTTTATAGGTTTTTTAACAGTTTAAAAATTCTATAAAAATAGATTAATGAACATTGAACAAAATTCTTTCGCATGAAGTTTGTCTTTCGGTTTGTTGTTAGACTGCAAGTGAATTTGATAGCTCTAACACGCAAATAGCTAAGTAAATAAAATTTTGGCACACAGGTTTAGCATCTAAAAATATAAAAATGTTTTTATCTTCAATTTTGAAAAATGAAAATAAAATCAAAGTGTTTAGAATTATTACCGATTTCAGCAATCTTAATATGTTAAACTAAGATTTAGTTTAGATTTGCTAAGTCTCACTTGATATTTAATAATATTGTTACGAATCTGTGATGCGGCTTCCCAGCATAGTTGGTTCCATAGGAGGTCCCAGAGCTTGGCGACAAACTTGGCGACTTTTGGCACTAAAATAGATAATACCCGAAACATCGAGAATTTTCCCGATCCGTCCAGTAGGAACCGAGATACGCCTCAAACGTTCCTGATTGGTTGAGAGGCTTCTACCCCCGCCTCCTGAGACCTATAAAAGAAGCTGCAGCTGCCGGGGAGTCGTCGTGACATTCGATCAGTCTCCAGTCATTGAAGGAGACGGACGTTCTGAGAGCAGATGCTCAAGTAGTTTATCTAAGAGCAGCAAAGGCGACCGACCGAGAATTAAGTGTGTAGGATTTAATGATAACGTTAGCACTCCCCCTAGGGGAAGTAACTACTCATACAACTACACAGCACCATTGGGAACGGACAACAAGTCAAGAAATGTTGCAAATCCCAGGGCAAGTAGCTATTCTAACCGAAAAGATAATACCCAACAGAAATCCCCTAAACACATCAATACCAAATATGCAAAGGAAATAGAAAAATGGATGGAAAAATTCAAATTAAGTAAAACCACCAACGACAATTACCCCAACTTAGAAATAGACCTAGCTGTAAATGAAGATAAACAAATGGAAATTGATAACGCATCCCAGACGATGATAACACAGAAAAATTCCAACAAGTAAACCCAAAAAAGGCAGCTAAAATCAGAAAAACTGAGGAAATAATTGAAAGTATGGACACATCAAACAGGTATGAAATACTGAGTCAAACCCAGGAAAACCAAGAAATAACCATCAATAGACCTGCTGCAATTAACCTGAAGTTATCAAGCAACTACAATATCACTCTCCAAGAAATTCGTAGGAAATCCCTCCCGAAACTGAAAACAAGCTTATCAGAAACATGATTGCAATCCAGCCTGCTAATGAGGAAGAAAGAACTTCTTACAGAGAAAAAAGAAGAATTTATTCTATCCGAAAATCAAGATGAAAGACCAGTAAAAGTTATTTTGAAAGGACTCCCAATTAATGCAGACAAAGAAGAAATCACCAAAGAACTAGAAGAAAGAAATTACATAATCATCAGAATTTCCCAACTTAGAAATTATAAGATGCAAACCCTTTATCCAATATTCCTGCTTGAAGTCAAGAAAACTAGAAGTGCTATCAACATATACAATGAAAAATCCCTCCTCCATCTAAAAATTAAAATAGAAAGTTACCGACGAAAATCAACTGCAACAATATGTTACAACTGTGCAGGATTTTACCACTCCGCCAGAAATTGCAGATTAGCACCCAAGTGCATAAAATGCGGTGGTAATCACGCAACCAGGAACTGCAACATCACAGAAAAAATCCAGGATCCAGTTTGCGTAAACTGTAACGAAACCGGACACACAGCTGCCTGGAAAGGATGCACCAAATTCCCCAAGCTGACAACAATAAATGGAAGACCCTCCTACGCAGAAATAACGAGAAAAAAATCAAAGAAATCAATACCCTCAATCCGTTCCCCCACCACGGAAACTGAATATGGAGCCCACTTTGACAGCTACTGAAGAATTCCCATCCCTCCTAGAAACCCTCCAAATACTAAAAGAACTTAGAGAAGTATTAAAAGAATTCCCCAAATTAATAGAAGCAGCCAAGCTAGCAAAGAAAACTGAAAATAAAGAAGAAAAAAAGATGATAATCCTGAACGCTTTGATCGGCTAAGTCCCACCAAAAGTAAAGTTAATCCTTTGCAATAATCCAGCTTTCTGATTGGTCACCTATGTACAATAGTTAATCCCTCACCGAGCTCAAAAAACCCACTGTATCACCCTCTCCTACTCCCCTGACAACCTGCATTCCTATTGGCTAAGACATCTCTACCTCACCTGCAAAAAGCAATTTTCCTTTGAAGAACCAAGGCAGTTTCTCTCCTTCCACCGTAGTATCAGGAACCACCACAGTCATCATGTCAACATACTAAAAGTCAAGTCTCTACCAGTTTAGTCATTAAGGGGATAGTCCTATTTCAAGGTCGGGTGCCCCGGTAAGTCTACCATCGAATATCGAACGGGGAGTCGTCGTGAACCAGTAGTAGTCGAGTCGTAGTCGGAAGCGACAGAGAAGAACTGGTCTTCCAGGGATAAGCGGAGCAGCGACGGAGGCAAGCTAGTGCTGAACTAAGCTGTGCGCTACTGTCTGCAGTAGAGTCTTGTTGTATGCTGCACGTCTCGGCTGAAGATAATCGTCTTCTATGCTGTATAAAGTTGTAGTCTTTGTGCTGTCCTGTGCATCTTCGTGTAAATAAACGTCGTTGTTTTATTTCCAACTGCTGATTAAGTGTTCTCCACGCCATATAACTTCCACTATCCAAACGAACCCCGGGAAATTTCGTAATAATATGAAATAAATGCTAACTCTTATTACGTCTAAAATTTATGCGACAAATTGATTCTCCGCGAAAAAATCTTAATAAAATAAGTTTATAGATACTATTTTCAAACTAAAAAAAAGAGCACCCTGAATTATTTAATATTGACATCAATCAATTTTTTGCATCAGAGGCAATATTAATAATTATTCTAACCTGTATTTATACAAAATAAAAATTATTTTAAATTCAGTAAAAAAAAACTAATTATAAAAAAATTGATAAAATAATAAAAGTTAAAAGGGTTCAAGACAATTTTCATTAATAAATTGACCGTTGCAAATGAACGATTCATCCCGAGCAAGAATTCCCGCCATTGTGAGACATGAAGCGTGTCTAATCGAAGAGACGAGACAGTGAACATAAACCCTCGATACTAACACTTCGTTGCTTATTTACTTATATTAGGTTGTTCGGAAAGTCTCCAGTGTTTTCCGATAGCTAATCACTGTAAGGAGGCTGAATTGCCGATACCAACTTTTGCAATTGTTTTTTTTTCTGAAAGGTGGTACTTTGGTCAATGTTTGGGACTATTATCTGTAAGCATTGGTGTGATTGTATTTGTTTCATATTGGTGTAAACAAGAAGGCCCAAAACGCATTTTTGGCATTTAATGCTTTATTTTAATGTCGTATAAGTAGAAAAGGTATTGCAGCAGTGAGAATGGTATATTCTTTTTAAGAAGAATATGCTAAAAGTAAACAAATGGGGCATAAACTATTTGTAGCAGATGATGCGAATTTCATGCTTAAAAATATTTTACTTTAATATCTTTAATAAAGTTGTAAATATCTTTATAAAGTTGCTTTAAATATATTAAGTAATAAGCTTTAAATATATTTTATAAAGTTGTAAGTAATGTTATACTTAAATAGAAATGGAATGTTTTATAGCATTATGGGATGCCCATGCGTCTTTGCATACGTTTGTTTATGCTAAAGTTTCAGCTGTAATTAAAAACTGATTTATTTTTAGTGATTTTTCTGAAGGTATTAACATATCAAAATAGCAGTTTTCTTTTTCTATAAATGAAAATATTATCAGGGAACTGTTACTATGAATGCACTCTTTAATGCAAAATCGTATCATGGCATTGTTACTGGCTATTAAAGGTGATTTTGATTTAGAAGAAAAAACAAATAAAAAATATCAAATATTCTTTTAATAAATTACTGAATGGGTTAATCTTTTTAGAGAAGTAAAGAAAAATTCCAGCGAGTTTAAAACCATTGAAATAAAATTTTCCGAGGTCGTTAATTCATTAGAAGTATTTAGAATATGTTAGAAAGGATAAAAAATGCATTTGATGAAGGAAATTATTCTTTTACCCTTACCTTAAAGATTAAAGATATTTTGAATCTATATAAGCCTTTTACAAAACTCGAAATTAAAAAGAAATTTCTTGGTCATCCTGTTATACATCATTTTAACATAAATTAGATCTTTATTTATAATTAACAACCGTCAGTTAATAAGTGGAAAAAGACAAACGTGGTAGATCTATTTCATTTCTTAAACTTTGTATCTCCAATTTCATGTGAACTATTATGTGAATTGTCTATCGAGGTTATCCGATCACCGCAAATTATTGAGATAATTATTTTGTTCATTGAACGCAAAATTTTAACCCTATAATACATGACTTTTTTTAAAAATATATTCTTGTTTTGAATCGCTGCATATAATTTAGGAAAATTATTAAAGTATTTTAAAATTAATTTATCGTGAAATTAAAAAAAAAAGCCAACTGACTACATTACGAATTAAACAATATCCCAGTAACATAAATCAGATTATAAAAATTCTGCAATAAAAATAAAATTCCTTTTTAACAATATATTTTTTACCAGTCAAAAAACATATTGATAGTAATTTTAGGGGAAAAATTAGTCATACAACAGTAAATTGTATTTTTTTCTTATTTTCAGTTTAACTATAATTGTAATATAGCTATTGCCACATATCAGTGTTTCCTACAAATGTTTATTAAAAGGCATTTAAAAAAGGATTTCCAAACTCTCATTGTTGTCCTTTGAAACAGCCAGGTGAACCTTATGAATGGAAATAAACACTTATTGCCAAATGATTTATGGATTATTGAATTAAGGCCTCCTAATGTTAAATGGCTACAGTCTTTTCGATATGTCTTCAAATATAATAGACTGATTACCATGATTTTGGAATTATATTAAATTTAGCTTTACATTTCAGTGATAATTCAGCTTCCCATTCAAGGATAGACAAAAGTGTGCATTTCTACAATTTAAAATAATATTTATAATTTTTATTAAATGTTAAATTTATATGTTAAAAACTCTCTGAATGAAAATACACAATTGTTTTTTATTTGAATCAATAAATTTATTTCCATTTTATGACCTTTCAAAGTGGAACTTTAATTATAACCACCCTGTATATCGAAAAGAATAACTAACTGGACATGCTAGAAGTTCTAAGAAATCCTTGATTTATAAAATGATAATATTCAGAAATATATCTTGAAATGTTAGTTCACTAAAATACTAATGGATGAAGATTGTAAAAGTAAAAATGCAAATGAATAAAGTAAAATAATAAATGAATGAAATGCTAATGGGATATTTCAAACGGTAATTGAAGTTAAAAAATGTGCAATTCAGTATTCTTATTTGTGATTCTTCTATTAAATGCCTCGTGAAAAATTTAATGAATGTAAAAGCCCCATAAAAAAATTTTGTAACTGATTTTCAATTTTCTTTTGATAAATACTTCATCACGAAAATTGATTTTTATTTCTTAAAAAGTGTTATCAAAAGAATTACTTTATTATAATTTTTGTGCAACTCAAAAGATAATACTGATGTAATATTTTTGTTTCATATTAACTATTTAAAATATTCAGACCATTCAATTTCTTAAAAAATGAACATTATGTAAAAGAAGGATACAATAAACATTGAAACAATGTTTCTTTGTAAATCTGGTTTTATAAATATTAAGAAAAAAAAGACATTTAGATTTTTATATTTAAGGTTTATCTATGGATAAAACGATGAATATTAAAATATGATAAGGTGATTTTTTTTCTTGATGTTTCTGATTTTTCTTTTTAACAAATTACCAAAATTAAATCAATTAAGAAATTTAGTATACATATTTTGAGTAAAAATGTGGGTCATGTCTTTCAGGGTTCATTATCTTAGAAACTGTTAAAGTACCTAATTAACTTATCGAATTAATTAATAAAAAGTAAAAAGTGAAGAAAAGATTTCTTTTAGGAATGATATGCTTTCTGCATTTGGGTGAGCGGAGATAGCGTCTTCAGTTGCAATTTCATATATCTGGAAATATCTTCATATTTTCTGTTGGGAAAAAAAATTAGTTGTCGTTGGAAAATATAAAGATGGTCTTAATGTCAATACGATTTACATAAATTAAAAATACTTTAATGAACCAAATGACAAATTTCACTTTATTCTAACATTTGTTGATTACAGGACTGTATAATAGTATATTTGTGTATGTAAAATTAATTTTTGAAAATAATATAAACCGTATCAAAATGTTTTTTTTTGTATTCTTTTAGGGCAAAATAATTATGAGTTGTCGATTCGGATAAAATCATTTGAGAAGTGAAGTGGATATTATGATTTCTTATGGTTATGATTGTTATTCATCAAATAAATGTAACAAGTAAATTCATTAAAGAATCGGGTAGGAAATAGCTTGAAGGTATTTTTTTAGGAATATTCAAACGGAGAATATTTTTCCAGTTTTAAACAAAAATAGTAAAACATTGCAGAGCTACTACTTTTCATGCAATTCCTGGAAAATCTATGAAATTGCATAATCCAAAACGAATGCAAGCAGTATGGAAGGATTTACTTAAACCAGCAGAAGTGGTCTCCACAAAATTTTCTCGCATACTCTAGAATAAAAGTGTTATATCAGAGAACGCCTTGTATAGCATTGGCATACAATAATTATGAAATATTAACCTTTGGCGTGAATTTAGGATTTTTACTGAATCTATCGTGTTATAATTGGCGAGTTATTTGGCGAATAAACCTTGGCTTGCATTTAATAACATCCAATAATTGAATCTGCATTTCAGATGCGTCTTTCCCAATCGATTGAAACAAAAAAATTGTTATAAAGCTATACTTGTGGTCATAAAATTCCATATCAAATTGGTATTTGAGTTATTGTGTTTATATGTTTCTGAAAGTACAGACAGACAGACGGTCAATCTCTCATTGGATTTGGCACAAAATTTGCAAGGTGTCTACTCAATAGATGTTAAATGCGTGCACCGAATATTTTCCATCTAGCTCTCATCATTTTATAATTATCTTGTTAATTTATGTTCGAACAGTCGGGACAGACTTCCTCTTAATGAATTTTGCTTAAAATTTGATATAAAACTGAAACTTAGGTCTAAAGACTGTATACCAAATTTCATCCATCTCTTTCAAAGCAATTTTAAATTAACTTTGTCACAGCCAGACGGACATTTTCGAAAAATATGTTTTTCGCATTCAGGGAGATCTAAAACGTGGAAATTGTCAAAATCTAGTGTTCGATTTTTTTTTGACGATTTCTATACTTTCTCTATACTATTTATACTAGAAAATAATAAATAAATAAAAATAAACTGAATTTTTAGAACTGATTAATTATAGCCAATTTTTTACGAGAAATAATATTTTAAAATTGTTCATTTAATTACTACTTTTATATCGACGAAACAGGAAATTTCTTACGAGCAATAAAAGGAGAAAAATCCTTCATATACAAGAAATACCTTATCACTATTTTAGAATTGTAAAGGTACATTTAACTACAGAAAAGTCTACTAAATGTACATGAGAAATTTAGAAAACAAAATTCAATATGAAAACTCTAGACTACCATATGTCTGGAAGCTTTAAAAGCAAAATGATTTTTTAAAACAGTTGAATAAAAATTGCTGATGCAAACGATAATAAGTAAGAAGGAAATACCGGAGTGCATTTGATGAAAATTCGATGACGAAAGTTTGATGAAGTAAATAAAAGAATTTTTGAAATAAAATAGGCTGACTAATACTTGTAAGAAAATACTCAAGAGTGTATAGTATATAGTATAGATTTTATTTTGAACGTCCCATTTTTTTGGATCTAACGGAAAATTAACTGAAGCCTTTAAAAAAAACTTGTTCAGTGCTTTTTTGCTGTGACTTAATTAACAGCCAAGATCGAATGTCTGATTCTACTAACTTCATTACATTTCTAGCTTTTTTTTTTAACTTCTATCGTTTAATTTTTTTCTATGAAGTTTCATTTTTTCCCTGCTCATGCATGCAATTTTATTGCTCTCGGTGGCTCGGAGTTTTCTATAAAGTTTTTATAGGACCTATGAGAACGAAATAGTTTGCTGCTTTGTGTTTTATCGAAGAATATTTTAACAGAAATTCTTGGTGTCTATTTATCTTTTTTGAAGGCAGAAAATGAAAATTTACTTTCTTTTTCTTATCAGCAAATTTTTGATTTTTAAACCTTTTTAAGATCGAAAATATTAGAACAGCAGAAAATGCATGAGCTCATATAAGAAATTTAGTTAGATTTACAGTGATATTAATTAACCATTTAATTGTTTCGACCTCTTCGGAAAATGCATATCTAAATTGTATCGCAAATGTTTAGTGATGACGCGTATACTTATCAGACACAGATTACGTGTATTATGAAATTATGTTGTAACGAAGGGACTTTTACTTTTTTATTCCAATAATCACATTTATTTATTTTCTTAAACTAACATATATTTTTTCATATAAATGAAAATAAAAATAATTAATTTAATATTTTAATTTGCTGTGAGTGAATGGTATTGAGTAAATCATGGTACAACACATAATAATTTTTTTTTTTTTTGCTCCTTTGATTTCTACTTGGTTTCAAAATATTTTAAACATCTTGAAATTTACGAATATGTTTGAGTTTTTACTGAAATTCTAATTAAAACTGCGAATTGTCACTACTTGTTACTCCTAACGAATAAACTTGTCAAAGCGCAAAATGTTTTACTTTTTCCATGACGAGTATACTCGTCAAAAACAGTTAACTGTTTAACAATGGTACTGTCTTTAATGTCTTTAAAATTTGATCAGTCGTTGCCGATCTAAAAGCAATATGCGATTTTAGTCGAAGACAGAAATGAAAATGAAGATATTGGTTAAACAATTATAATACCCAATTTTAAAATTTTTACAAATATATAACAAATAACAAGCAACTTGAACTCAATCATGCATAGCTAAAAACTTTAGAGTTAGAATTCCCACTAGCTCTGTATAGTAAGATTTTAATCAAATTTTATCAAATGTATTGTTTTTTAAGGTAGAGAAAATTGAACAAAAGAAACTGCATGAAATTTTATCAAGAGCTTCATGATATTGTCACGTAGGTTCTTTAGTGTGGAACTCAATGACACACTCAGAAGTAGAGCTGAACCAATTTATTAACTCAACTTTGAACTGAGAACACAGTGACTGACAAATCTTCTGCTTTTATACTAGCAGGGAAAGTTCCAAAATACTTTTCTGGAGACAGTACGAAAAGTCCTGCACACTTGTCTGTTAAGCTAAAGAAATGTCCAGAATCTTCTGGAACGTGAAATAAAGGGAAACATAAAATAAAAGAATTAAAAATTTACACAAACTGTGAATGGCATTGTCTCTAGCGGGATTCGAACTTGCTATCTCTTGATTATGAGATCAGTGCTATGACTATTCGGCCATGGAAAGTCGACTGCCTCTTTTCAAAGCGGCAATATTTACGAAAAGACTTGTTCAACAATATAGAAAGTTCCTGGGAACAATTGCTTGAGATTTGGACAAGAGTTTGAGTATTATATATGAAATTTGTGAAAATTATATGATCCAAAACATTGACATATGTCAAAGCATCAAAACTATTCTTTTATTTGTGTGAGAAAACAATCAAATTTCTATTTTTGAGGTGTGAGAAGCATTTGTCCGAATATAAGTTAACACTATAATTACAAAACGAAAAGAATGAGTTAAATAAAATTTGGCATACAGAATAGATTTAACATCTAAAATATAGATAACTTTCAAAGGTGGAGCCAAATCCCTCGACAGGTTGAGCTTCAGTCAATCTGTAGTTTCACAAGCATGTAAACGCGATAACAGAAAAATGCAATGACTGAAATATATGTAATTTTGTGCTAAAATTTTGGTTACAATCTGTCGGAAAAAAAGACGCCAAAAATACACATTCTAGAATGGAATTTTTCGCCAAATACTAATTATTATGTAATAACAGCATCACAGTGGTTAATTGATATAGATCGCATTTGGAAACTCGTAACTTTATTCGACAATGGAATGCAATTAATAATATACTACATTTATTGGAGAATATGCGTGAAAATTTGTGGAGACAACTGCCACTGGTTTGCATATGAAAATAATGTTATTTATATTGTTCATTTGTATTGAATTTGGTAATTGCAGGAGAATCAATATCACTAATGAAAAATAATTATAGTTACTATGTGTAACAACAGAATAAAGAGAGGTTGGCGAGGATATTAATGAATTTTTTCTTGGTTGAATTTCAATTCAATCTGTATCTCAATTTATAACTTTATTACGATTGAAAGAAGCAAAGAAATTTTGGGGATTATATTCGTAGCATTATAGATTGCAAGGTTTTCCAAAAATAGAAATAGTTGGGAATAGGGAAATTGTTTAATTTCTTTTCATAATTGACAACTATTAATTAATCTAAGAAGCAAGCTAAAATCTTGACAATTTTGAGTTTTTATGTTGACATTTTCAAAGATCTTATTTTCTTAGTTCTATAGATTATATTCTTAGTGCTGTAAATAACAAGGTTTTGGAAAGTGGAAGTAATTGGGAATAGGGAAGTTTTCCCTTTCTTTTTATAGTTTGCAACTAGTAACAAATATAAGAAACAAGCTAATTCCTTGGCAAAATTTTATGAGTTTTTATGTTGTCATTTTCAAAGATCTAATTCTTAATTTTCCACATGATAATAATCAGTAATAAAGTGAAAATCTGTATTTTGATAACTATTGATTTTCATATACATTCCTTTGATGAAGACGTACCTTAAAAGAATCGTATGTTGTTACTTTAATGAATAAAAACCCATTAGCTGAAGTAAAATCCATAGCTGCTGATTCAAGGGAAACTGACGATGTGCGTTATGAACTTCCCAAGTGTTTGGGCGTATTCTTCCCTGTGAATCATTCTATGCTCTGAAATTCTTTGGGTTCAACAGACTTTCTCTTTTATTTGAAAAAAAAAAACTGCTATAATCACAGAATGTGAATAGAACATTAGTTTCTTTTCCATAAAATGTTAGTGTTTTTTATCAATTCGTATAGGAGACAAGCATTAACCATTCGCTGAAAGGTTTTGAAAAGAAAACTAGTCAATGTAATTGGCCGATAGTTCAGAGGATTTGATAGTTCTTTGCCATATTTTAAGATTGGGATCACAAAAGCTTCCCGCCATTGTGAAGGATACTTGTACTCAGCCCAGATTCTATTGTATAAGAGTGATAAACTGGAAAGATAATTTGCATTCAAATGGCGGAGCATATTATATGTGATCCCATTTGGTATAGGACTTGTATCATGGGCTTGAGATAAAGCCGATTCCAATTTCGGCATTCTAAATTCATAGCTGTATGGAAATATTGCAAGGGTATTAAAGCCAAAAGATAACCTTCCGGATGAATCTTAACTGATAGAAAATCAAAACTGTAAGAATAGGTTGCGGGAAGTTGTGCAAATGCTTCGCCTGAAATATTGGCAACATCTAATGGAGCTGAGTAGCACACATTTCTAGTATTTAAAACAGAAAAGGAGTATTCTCTATAAATCCCATTAGCTGCATTTACCTTTATCCACAAAAGTTACTGAAAGTATAGGACACGATAGATGATTCAAAGTTAATCCAAGATTCCCTCTGACTACGACGGCGAATGCAAGCAAGGGCTTTGGCTCTTTTAAAAGCGACAATTCCAAGAGATGAAAGTATCCATTAAATGATTTTTTTGAAGGGGAGTGAACTGATGCAGTTGTTTGAGTTGCCAAGTCTTCTCAACTCGTTTCGAGCTCCTATTTATCCTCAGAGGGATGCAATTTAATATATGGACTATTGGGAACGCCATCAAAGATGGACGCTAGATCCTTATGGACAATACTCTCCGTCGCTAGCTCCAAAGCAACGGAATTTTTGGATGCCGAATTTTTCAATTTTGCAGCAAGATCTTTCGGTGTAAGATTACGTTTTGAAGGATTTAATTTCAAAGTTTTATGTGATTTAGTCTCTTGTTTATTTGATTCTGCTTTTTAAGTTTCGGGAGCACTAACTGTAGATTGTTCTGAGTCTGAATCTAATGGTTTGTCTAGTGGTTTCATTTGTGTTTTATGTTTAACGCAATTTGAACACGAACAGTTTGCACAGAAGGGTTTTGCAATGTCTCGGCATAACCTAAACTTTGAGTTGGAGTTTGAGCTAAGACCTTTCGTCTTACTTCAGGATACGGGATGACTTCTTTTATTTGAAGTTCAGTGATCTTTTTCTCCAGAGCCTACCGTTTACAAGCTATCGAAAAGGACGAGTGTGCGCCATCGCAGTTGACGGACTTTCTTTTTACGCTACACTGCTGGCTCTCTTGGCCTTTCTCAGCGCAGCTGGTGCATATGACTGTCCCGCGGCAACTAGCTTTAAAGTGGCCGAAACGTTTACACTGAAAACACCTGAGGGGGATTTGGTATATAGGGCCTCATTAATAATTTTATGTATCCAGCGTAGATAAATTCCAGCAATTTAGGAGCGTGAAAAGTTAATATGAGATGTTTGGTATCAAGGAGTTGTCCATCCCACCGGATAATAATGCTTCGTACATGTGTTACTCCTTGATCCTGTAATTGATGTGCTATTTCCTCTAGCGGTACATTAAACAATTCCCCACATTAAGAAGCAATTCTTAGAAGCAAATTCTATAAGCAAGTCACCAGAACTCATTTTGTGAATACAGGAATCTTCACCAATCATTATTGATATAGCCTTTTGAACGAGGAAGGGAGAAACTGAGTTAAAGGATTCATTGTTTTCTGATACTCTTTTAACTATAAAATATGTGTCAAAGTTTTGCTGACTAGGAATAAATTTGATAGATTTCTGACGCCGTCTGAAGGGAGAATGGTTTTTAGGCCCCATATGATATAAAAAGTCATTCAGGTCCGACGGCACCGCCCGCCACGGAGCCCAACAAGGGAAGGCAGCTACCGGCTCTGGCCATTCCCAGCTTCGGCGCTTACCTTAGTGCTAGCCGGAACCTATACGCCCAGAGTTACCCCCGGAAACAGTGAACAAGCCCAAGGAGTAACCCCTTCTCTTGATCCCTAATAAACTAGCAATTCAGGTTGCTAGCTACCGGCCGATTGATACACAGGGAACCACAGTCCACCTCCCGTCTAATGGGTGGTGGGGAGTTTTTGGCTTTCCATGAGAAGATCGAAGCAAACAGAGCGGCGACAGTTTCTCCTGCAAACCCTCTCGTCTATCCTCGTGGAAAAGAAGAATGAAAGCCAAAAGCAGAAGGCGGAGGGGAGAGTAAACATAAAGGGTGCATAGATCCCTGGGAACTTCGAGTTGGGACACCCGTACTCACTTATAATAGGTGAGCCTCTGAGGGGAACAACATCTCTCCAAAGCGCATTTCGTAAAAGCATGCTTACGAAGGAACTGTATGTCAAAAAAGTTATTTCATGTCAAGCATATAAAGCTTCGAAAGAAAAATATTCACAATTTTTTTTGTAACACTTCCAGTAGAGATTTTAGAAAAGCCGATTCATCCTCCTCTTTTTGAATTCCCTCAGAGACGGCGTCTTTTTTTTGCCATCGTTAGAAAGCCTCGAAAAAGGCTTTGATGAGTGTGTTACCTTCCACTCATCACATGCAGCTTGCCATCCAAATAAGGTGAAAACATTTTATTGAGATTTATAAGAAAATAATCCGACTCAAAGAATTTTTCTTCCTATCTTATAGTTGATATTTTTCTGAATGAAAGGTTGTTGAAGGTGCATTTAATTTCCTTTAAAAGTATACCTATGGAAAAAAAACAACATAGTTTTAGTTTTAATTAGTTAAAGCATTCCTCCATATTCTTCATTTTTCTTTTTTTTTTTGGTATTATTTATTTATAAAAAAACTTTCAGGAGTAAATAAAAGTTTATTAATAAAAAAAGCTAACTCTGGTTTAGTTGATTTTTCCCCCTCCTGAAAATATTAAAATTAAGTTATGGGACTACATTTGGGAATATATTAGAAAAATGTTACATTTAAACTTCTAAATTTTTGAATAAAATATATTGAGGAGCGTAAATGATGCAAAAATACATCAGTTAAAAGCTAATTAAAAAAATTATAGGCAATAAATGTAAAATATGTATAAAAAAGCCATCTAATTTTGAAATGTGTCGAATGTTTTGCTCGAAATTTTAAAAATAGATTAAGAAATATATTATGCATTCCCTGAACTCAAAAATAACTTTATTATTATTTCTATTCCGTTATTTCTTCATGTTTATTTCCATCCAGTACTTAAATACTGGTTTTTGACTGAAAAATAAAATATATTTTCATTTTTTTTCTAGTTATGATTTAAGCCATTTGATCATTTAAACAATCTTTTTAATGAACAGATTGCTTATTATTTCGTTCAAGAACTGCAAAACATGCGTGTAGTTATTATAAGCATAATGGTAGTTTTATGATTATAACTAATTTAAACCAAAAATAGGTATTGAGTTTTTTTGGTCATGTTTATCGTCCAAATATTAATTTTCGAATTTGAAGATTTTTGCATTAAAGCGTTAATTATGTAAAATTGAATCAAACTCAAAGTGAAAATCAATGTGACTTTCCAAAGTATTAAAACAAAAATAAAAATACAAAAATAAATACAAAATAAAATGGTTTTGTAAATATGTTTTTTGAAGCTTAGGAAACTCTACTATTAAAAAAGATAAATATGCGTGTACATCTGTGTTTTTTTGTGTGTCCAAGACTTTTGATCAAATGTTACATATATATAACTTGGAGAATACAAATTTTTTTGAATTTTAATTTATTAATATTTTATATGAATTTTGGCTATTATCCTCTCTAATTTTTGAAATATTATTGCTTAAATATGAATTTGCACCATTTCTAAATTTAAAAGCTTGTCTTTTTAATAAAATCAATTTAATAGGCATTTGGAAATTAAAAACACACATTTTTTTGCTTAATTTCTAGCAATAAATCACATTGGAATTCAAATATTTTTCATTGTTTCATCAAATAATTATACTTATGATTTTCTTCTGTTGGTGAAATCTAAAAAAAGAAAGAGTCAGTGCAATATCTGGGTGGTTTACAGACTGAATATCAAAATGAAACTACTATACAGCGAAATTTAGGCGATAGATGAGGAGCATATGAACGTTTTTACTGGCACCATAATATTTTAGGATCGGCTTTCATTTAAAAGATTTATGTACACAATGAACAGAACATTCGTGAGACAATTAAAGTAACACGGCTTTGATGTCTGATAATTTGGCGTAATTGATGAAACTGAAACTAAATATAACCAATATCTCTGAAAAAACCAGTTGGTCACCAAAGGCGACTAGTAATAAAAAAAATGTATTCGATCTTTCTGACAAAAATCGACTTTTCTACATAGCCATTTTTTTTGTGATAAATATTTTCATAGCCCACGTTATGAAAAATTAATCATAAATATTTTCATAGCCCACGTTAATTAATTTCATTTTTCACAGATAAAACGTTAATCTTATATTACTAAATTAGAGAAATTTTGCATCTCATTCATTTTAGAGTTAAAATAAAATTTGTGAGACTGTATGATTTGGAAATTAAGAAAAAACTTATTTAATCATTATTTAATCAACCTATTTAATCATGATGGAATACTTTCTCTAAAAAGTTGAGACAAAAACTCGAAAATAGATTCAGGAGATACTAGATGCAAAAAAATATAAAATGTATATGTTTAGTTTCCTTTTATTTAAATAAGCTAAATCCTACGGCTTTGAACATTTTGCAAAAGTATTGGAAAACACTTTAGAGGAATATCCGAAAATGAATTTCTTGAATTGATATCCGGTTCCAAGTGTTTTATTTATGGCTTATACAGATGTTTAAAAGTAATGTGATGTATTTATTATTAAATGCCTATAAATAACTAGTGAAAAAAGAGACTGGATGCCACATTAAGGATTTGATTATAAAAAAAATATTTTGAATATATTATTTGAATATTGTTTACTGGAGTCAACAAATTTAATCTTAATATTTTCATGACTGCACGACACTCCTGTTTTTAAGTCCCATGTGACCTTAACATTTAATGTTATGATTTTTGGTGGAATTAATAAATATATCAATAACGTAGTAAAAATTAATGCATTTTATAACACATAAAAGAAAACAAAAAATAAATAACACATGGCATTAACGAAGTGAGCTACAATGAAAATTGAATTATTGAATGTGAGATTAATAGAATTTTTTATTTGTAACATTTATAATGCAAAGTTTTAAAGAATGATTTCCAGATAAATGCTTATTCGAAATATCATAAATCGCTGTATCATCGAGATATTAATAAAATTGTTTTGTAAGTAGCTTTTATAACAGAATCTAGTGGGTGAAACCCGGATAATGTTTAAGCAAACAAATCTAAGTCTGCATATCAACATGCCACTAGATTATTTTATTGATAATAAGCTTGGTATCTATTAATGTGAAAGTTTTTAGAATTCCAAATTTCTGCAGTTCAAAATGTTTGCTAAGTACTTTTAAAATAAAAAAAAATAATAAAATGAAGTGTGTGTGTGTTTCGTCTGGAAGATTTTCCTTTGATAATACTATAAAAATTGCTTTTTGAAATTTCAAAAAATGTTAGTTAAATTTATTTTTAATAGCCAATTAATTAATTTTCTCGAAAAAAGATTTTCTGAAACATTTTAAGCGACATTCTTCGGAAAGCATCGCTTTAAGCGTTTTGAACATATTATAAAAGTTTTCTATGCTTCTAGAAAAGGAAATTAAAACTTTGCTAATCTTTTTAATCGCGAAGTGAAATGCCACTATAGAAAATACCGAAGAACTTTACTGTAACAAAAAAAAGTTTATAGTTTTTACTAAATTTATAGTCTTAAATAATGCCAAAAAAGAAATTTTTAATCCAAGATAATGATATAGAAACTTTATTATGAAAATGAAAGTAATTGAGAAAATACTTTTCAGGTATCATTAACACATAGAAAACTTAGCAAATTTGCTTATAAAAATTTAGTACATGGGAGACCGAGCTTCGTTCGCCACCCCACCCCCTTTTGTTTTTGTAAAATTGCGTTTTTTTCGGAGAAAATATATAGATACGAATCACATATTGATTGCATATGAATATTTTGTAATCTTACCTACATATGAACTGGCCATTTAAATTTTATATAAAAAAACATGAATGCACTAGCTTAACTTGTTCGAATTTGTTAATACAATAATCGTATTGTTCTACTGGATGCGAGTTGAACGTATTCGTATTCCTATTATGTCATATAGCGCCATGTCACAAAATTTTAAGGTACTAATAGGGGTTATTATTCTATCCAATGGCAATAATGCAAGTACCACAAACATTTACGAGATGGCGCTGTATAACATTGTCAGCATGACAGCAGATAGAAAAAGACTAATAGTTATAAAAAAAATGAATGTTTTTTTTTGTATATGTAAAATCTCTTTTTTTCAGGAAAGATAACTATAGAGATAAAATTAAAAAGTGAAACCTTATATAAATATAAAATTTGATCCAAGTTGTTAGAGCCGTTTCCGAGGTACAGGAAATAGATTTATATACAAGCTTGTTTAAAGTTTTAAGATAACTAGTTTAAAATATAATCTGGCATATATAAATTCAAAATCGTCTGCCTTTTTTATTGCCAAAATTTACAATGATATAGTTTAATCTGTTTTATTTGTCTATTGCATTTATTTAGAAAAAAAAAAATCTTTTTAAATTAAATACTAATGTTTAAAATGCTCTGGATGATTTTTTTGATTCACGCAAAAATTTAAATAATAGTTAGGGTAACACTGCTTTTAATTCGAGTCGATTTCTGCCCACATGGCACATGCCAATATATTGCTCTAATTTTATTCTAAAATTCATTGAGCACTTGAAGTTTAGATCTTGTGAGTTATATTGGGTAAATTCATAATTTTCATTAAACTGAGCTGATGACAATTTATTTGCTTTAGGAAAATTAAATGTTAAATTAACTGAAAATTGTTTTAGGAATATTGCGATCTAATTTAGGGCAGTCACAATACTTTTGAAGTCCCCTGAATTTGAAGGAAATCTGTTCTACATTTCAAAATGATTTCTTGCATAGTTATTTAAAATTTTGTATCAGTCCAATTTATATTCTTAATTTCCCTATTTATGATGTTATGATGGGTGATTTGATTAAATGCTGTTAAAGATATGTACTAATGAAATGACATGCAATTATGATATCACATAAAATTATTTTATAAAATGATCCTTTTATAGTTATTCATAAAACCAAATGGTTAACTTTAAAAATCTTTCATTTTCTAATGAACATTAATTTACGTATCCGAATGGAACTAAGTATATCTTAATGCATTTATATGTAAGAATTACCAAGCATCTATGCAAGATGTTAAAAAATTATTATAGTGAACGAAATAAACTTTAAAATATAGAGCATGGCGAAGATAAAATGATTAAGAATTGTGAATACAAATTCAAAATACTTAAAAGCGGAAGCAGCTTTGTCTTAATGGTGTTGTACTTTTAGCAGTTCAAAGATGCAAATATAAAATTGCGAGTGTACAAAAGAAAAGACAGTGACTATTGTTATCTTACCAAAACAAAATCAGTTGACAGTGTACTATGTGGCTTCAAGAGTTTCTCGCTTGTGTTCCAAACGAAACAAGAGAGAGAGCCGCTTAGTTATATTCGACATATAACAACAAAACTGCTTATTTGGTTAATTTTCGAGGATTCAGAATAAACAATTCTTGGATACGGCAAATCATATATATAAAAAAAGATTGCTCACAATCCAAGAAAATAAGTTAACCAAATAAGTGATTGCTTAGTACATATTTTGCACGGAGAATTCTGTATGAAAATCTGTACTTTTCATACTTTCAAAGTGCAAATTCTGAAAGTTATGTAGCAGATCAATAAACTGCATCGTTTTCAAATTCTGTTGAAGCAATCCAATTCGATCTCAGTTGAAGATGAAGAAAGTTTGTTAAAAAATATATAATAAAGGATTGAAATAAAGGATTTTGTTTACATAGGCCATTGAGCCTTTCGCTGAAGTGCTCGTCTAGTTCATCACTTTTCGCTGATGATCTGACGAACGAAATTTGTTACTGCTATGCAAACTGTTTCATACCATATGCTAGAAAATATATGAAAAAAACTTGTATTTTGGTTTTATTTTATGTTTGATAAAACTGCTGTCTCGTGAAAACAATTTAACTTTATATGCTTGCTTTATTCCTGGAAAGTTTTGAATTGCAGTTTATGAATATACCAAACAGACCATATAGAAAAACTATATAAATATTTATCATTTTGAAATTTTTTGAATCATTCTTATCATCATATTTTTTAAAAAATCTAAGTAAGTTATAAGTAACAATATTCTGATATGAATTTATTTGCAGGGTCTTTATTATCAAGAGATTGAAAATTATTTTAAAGAGAGCAGTTAAATTCAAACATTTTTTTTTAACATGAAATTCGATGAAAAAGCTTTTTTGAAAATTGCGTACCGATTCCATTTTAATTAAACCACTGGAGTGTCACCAGTAAAAAAATAAACACTTTTGTTTTATTTCAAAAAAATTGTTTTAAATTGTCTTTTGACTTGAATGTTGTGAATTTCCCAATTATTGTTGTAAACGATTTTTTTCCATAGATCACATACATTTTTTTATAGATTTCAAACAGATTTAGCTGCGAAACTTTAGTATTTATTTTTTAATTTTTTACTTTAACACTTAATATCACATAAAATTTTAACTTTTGCAATTATGAAATATATTTTAAAAATGTTTTAAAAATAGACTATTATCCCAGGAAAATCGGAAAAGCAAGAGAGATAACGATAAACAAATATGAAATTCAAATTGTAAAAGTGAATGCATATTTTTTTCGTTCTAAATTTATTGCACTTTATGAATGTGATTTTACACATTTATGGCGGCGTATCCAAAACTTACATAGTAATATTTTGAGCGAAAGTTTCGGTATTGGGTAAATTTCTTAACTAATGACATAATTCACAGATTGATTAAATTACAATGAAGAATAACACCTTCAGATTGGAGTTCTCTTTGACTGTCTCTTTTGATATTCCACATGAATGTTAGTGCTATCAAAACGGTTTAATCTTTTTCCCCTTTTGTTATTTATTTTTAATTCTCTCTTTTTCGTCCTTTTTTTGAATTTTTGTTGTTTAAACCAAAATTGCGTTATAAAAATGATCTTAACTAGGATGATTGATGACAGTAAAATGAAACAATTTATATCTTTCTGAGTTTCGGAAACTAAGAACAACAGCGAATATTTTTATTTTCTCTACAGATCTTTAAATATTTTAATAGAAGTTTTTCTATCAAACTTAAGGTTCTACTATTATAATCAATCATAAAACAGATCATTTATCTTCTCTAGAGCTGTCTGAGAAATTCTTGTTAGGTGCTTTATTCATTGCTAAGACCTCTATGAAATTTGTACTACCATTCAATCATCTAGCAAGAGAAACACCGAGAACTTTCTACAATTTCTGGAAAAAATTGCTTCTAGAACTTTGCATTATTTTGACAGTAGTTTCAAAATATTTCAAGGACCCTAATAGGATACAGTTTTCTTAATTTTGAACACCTCGTTTTCAGGATCGTATCTTATTTCTGCTTCTTTCCGTTGCATTCCACTTTTAGGAGCTGTTTAAAAGAATAAAATGCGATGATAAGAATGAAAAATATTTCTTTCTGAATTCATGCGAGACCAGGTATTACCTCCGACCTTTCTGGATTGAGAAGCGAGGAGCAAACAAATGTGACGTCACTTTCTTGTCTACCCTGTTCTGTTCCATTCATTCCGATAGCTGCTGGGTTGGTTGGTTGGTTGTTCGGTTTTTTTGTCGCAAGAGCCATGTTTGGCTATGCTGCGCCAAGCAGATCGTAAAAAACATAAAAATAATTTATATAAACACACATGTTAAGATATAAAAGTCAAATGTATCAAAAATGGGAAAAATGAAAGTGCAGAAATATATAAGGTTAATGAATTTATAAATGAAATACTGATTCGAAAAACAAACGTTACAATGAATTGATGTGAATTGTCGAATCTGAACAGAAGTTAAAAAATGCTAAATACAACTATAAAAACCGATGGTTTTTAAAAATTTGAAAGTGTTTGGGTGGAATTTTTCACCCACCAGGTCTTGTAAAGTTAATGACGATGATTTAAAAAAGTGTAAACGAAAGGAATTAAAAGATGCGCACTCGATTAAAATACGTTTAATGGTAAAATCTACACGACATGTGGAGCTGCTGGGATACCCCCGATAGCAGCTGGGAATGGCAATTAAATGATTTTTCATTGATTTTCAAGTAGAAATCATACAATAAAGAGTATAAAAAAGTCAAAAGTGAAATGATTAGCAAATTAAATAAATATTTGTATCAATAAATAAATATATATTGACCTACATATTTATATTTTTTGCATATATTTGTATATCTACAGTAATTAAATGAAATTGTTTCTGTCTTGAGATAAAAAAAAGTCTGAAATTTAAGAAACAAAAGGTAAAATTTATTGAAAAATATCAATATATAGAATTTAGCAAAGAAATATTTGATTATTTTATTTATATTTGCTGAAAGGCAGTGTTTTAAAGGTAAAATAAAATTAAGATAAATTAATTAAGAATTAACTAATGGTATATATATAAACTCATTTAAAAATATATAATAATAAAATATAAAATGATTTAATTTCAAACAAATGTATGGTTTCAAATAAATGTATGTTTGTGTCGTTCTCGTCATCTGACCGAGGTTCAAAATTACGAGGTTGTCCCAAAATAGCTGTAATGTTGCTTTAAAACGGGACGTTAATATAACTAAACCAAACGAAACTAAAAAGTTTTTTAACAATGCCAATTTAATTGTCATGAATATGTTTCCTAAATTTTAGTGATTTTTTTAAAATTTTTTTTGCAAAATTTTTGACAATTAAATTTATTGTTGAAATGAAATGCATGTAATTTCCACTTTTTTAAAAAATTTAATCTCTTGAGTTTTTCCCATTGATGTAATTTAGAACATAATTAACATAATTTTTTTTATCTTAAAGTGAAGTCACACTGTCATGAAAGATGGCGTGGAATTTAAAATTAGATTACTCGGATAATTATATTTTTAATACAATCTGACATTATAAGCCTTTACTACTTTAGAAAGGTTCTATATTCAATGAACAGAATGCACAGGGCTATTAAAATAATGTGGCGTAAATTTTGATGCTTTGAAACACCTTGCTGAGACATTCATGAGTGGTAACTTATGCTTACGAATTAGTACACAATGTTCTGCGAATCACCTGGTCGCCGAAGATGGTTAGTTTGAAATAAAATAAATCGCGTTTTAAGATAGGATGATTCAGGAGTTTTCATCTTATAATGTTTCGAAATATTATTATCGATGCATTCATACAGAAAAGCAATTAAGAATCTGCAATATACAAACTATTATGTGCTATTTCCTCATAAGTTACCTTAACTGAATAATAAATAATTTCCCAATAAAAGCTAGTAGAGGTCTTGGTAAATCAAATTTAGTTTTGAATTGAAATATATATCTGAATTCTAAAACAGGATTTTAAGTAATAATTTACCTTACTAAAGCTTTTTAAAAGTATTGCTACAATTCATACTAACGACTTACACATTACTTAAATTACTCAATAAAACTGGATAAGTTATTGTCCCTACATTAATTTAATAAAGTTATCCGATCAAAATTATTCAGAAAGATCGGCTTTTAGTCATTGAAATTCTGAATAAACTTTTCGGAAAATTCCTTTCAATCCTTCAATGTATATTTATCAAGGTGACAGTAATTGTGTCCCTCGTGTCTAGTCAGACCATAAATTTATCTTTAGAGCGAAGGATAAAAAATAAAAGAAATGCACCACCGTCGCTAAACTATTGATAGATGTTCCGCTACAGTTGAATCATTATATAGTGTGCAGTTAAACAGAGCTCTGCACATATTGCTAGGGGGTATATAATTAATGATATAAAACTCGGAAAATTTTGGCCATTTCATAAAGGATTTCTTTTTAAGCAGAAACAATTATGAGAATTCCAGACGATATTTAATTCACTTAATTTTACTTGAATTTATGTCATTTTGAGTACATTTCATTTGATTCGCCTCTTAAATTCAAACTATGGTTTAGATAGATAAACTAGAATCATAATTTTGGAACTTGAATTTGTATTTTTCTTCGTGAATTTTACGAATTATAAAAACAGACATAGTTCATCCAAAGAATATTTTTACAAATAATATTGTGCACGCACGCACGCACGCACACACACGCACACACACACACACACACACACACGCACACACACAGAAAAGCAATTAAGAATCTGTAATATACAAACTATTATGGCCTATTTCCTCATACGGCCACACACATACGTGCTAGTAATGAAAAAGGAATTGTGTTAATTTTAGACAGGTAATTTTTAGCCAAATTTTTGTTACATACTTGTATTGCCTGAATATGAAATCAACTAATTCTAATGGAATTATATTTAAGGTTTCAAACCCTGTTTAAAGAAATACATAAAAATACGTTTCAAAAAATTTGCCATGTTTTATTGATATTAATTTATTACTGACAGCTACGCGAAGAGATTATTACTTAATGGAATATTTGACATAAAAATTGAGATTCAAGTCGCGCATATTTGGCGTAATATCATTTCTAGACAAAAAGTTCCACAACTAGAAATGGGATAAGTTTGCATTTTTGTAATTGCACTGTTTATAAAGGCATGAAAACAGTAAAAGTGCAACCACTCTTCTCAACTACTGAAGAAATCTTGTTTGCTACGGGAGGTGATCCATTTCCTTCTTTTCTACAAAGTTTCCTCTTATTAGAGGATGACTTTTGCTCTTGTGGGGAAATCGGCGATTCCACCCACTTTGCGAGATCCTATTCCTTAACGGTTTCATGGCATCTGTGGAAATCTTCATCTTTGCTAGAGAATCTTTAGTATAAAAAAGTCCATTAGCAAAAAAATATCATAAACATGATTAAATTCTTAATTGATCATTGGCAAATATCCCAATTAGATTAATCCTATCCATTTCTCTTGCAGTTTTTTTTTTAATATTCCCTGCATTTTATTCATAGTACATGCTTAATCTTCCTCTAATGCCTCCTTTTTATACAATTGCTTTATTTTTCATTTATAATGCCCATTAATAATATCCGGAGTACATGAAAACTGAATAAATGAGAATGGGCTCATTTATTCAGTTTTCATGTATTCCAAATATTATTCATTCTAGTTTATACCAATTTTGTTGTTATATGTATTTGTATTTTTATCCTTTGTATGCTTCTTTGCAACTGATTTAAGTGTAATTTTTGCTTTGCTTTTCAATAAAGTCCACCTACATTTACATCATACTGAAAAGTGGCTCATGATCTCTAGAAATAGAGGTGTGGCATAATAGTAAGTGTTTTGCAATTGCAAAGTGACATACCATGTTCCATATATTTAAATCATTTTGCTTTTGATTTATCGCGTTTACATGCATATGAAATCACAAACCGACAAAAGACCAACGTTTCGACAGATGTGGTTTAAAGTTTGATAGATCTGCACTTTATATGATATATCTATATAGTGATTTTTATGTCTTTTCGGTTTGCAGTTATTGTATTAACTTGTATTCGGATAACCAGAAAGTCAAACGTCCTCTGAATGATTTTTTTTTAATTTAATACAAATCCACAAATTTGTTTTCAATATCACATATCAAATTTTATCCGTCCATTTCAAAGACTTTCTAAGTTAGTGTATATTATTAATTATCATATCGAAGTGTTATCTTATTCATATACAGGCTGCTATAATTCTAAAATTGTACTTTTTGAACTGGGGGGGGTCTAAAACGTGGGGGAATTTTTCGATGATTACAATATTTTCCCTTTATATATGAGAAAGCGAAAGAAATAGTTACGTTAATGTGTATAATGGGAAGTTGATAATCTACACTGCTTACTGATATTGAATTGATAGCAATAACATCCTGTGCAGTTTCCACATTAAAATTTTAAATATGGGGTATTTATTGTTTACAGAAAGAAATGGTAATCAATAATCAGGTACTTTTGCAAATTCAGGCAAATAAATTGTAAATTTTGTTTAAGAAAATGTTCTTTTTGGATTATTAATTTGAATTTTGCAATTTGATGCATACTCACGAGTTTGAAAAAATCAATCTCCTTAATGAAGATTTAGCAGATTTATTAAACTTTTACTTCTTCTTTATCTAATATGTTCAGTAACAAACTCCTTAATTAATTAACAAATTGAATGGCCTGCATGAAGATAGACATGCATAAAGGAAGGCATTCATTTTTACAAATTTTTCACTAAAGTCTTCTTTTTATTTCTCTCTTTTTAAAGAAGATTTGAGGAAACTCGATTCTGTACTTTGGATTTCTATAGCTTACAAGTTATTTACGAATTTGCATTTCTGCATATGGATTAAAGTTGAAGTAATAAAATTAAATGAAAGAAGTGATGCGAGTTCTTTTTCTAAGACGTGCGCTACTAGCCTTTTACAAGAAATAATTAATAATTCAGTGAAGAAATAAAAGAGGTATTGATATGCAGATGAACTTTCACAACGGCATGCTTAGAACATGTTCCAAGCTGTCAGAATTTCTATCTTTAGTTAGAAACGCAATAAAATTATAAAGACTGATGCTAGGAGAAATTTTCTTTTTTTTCAGATTGATCCTAAAGAGATTACTTTGTTCTTTTGATCTGGCAGATTAATTAATTTTTCAAGAAAAGGACGTATCCTTTCATAATCGCACTACTTTAAAAAATTCTTAATGGAATTTTTGTGCGAGTGAATACATAATAGATATCTGTTTACTATTTTAAGCTAGATAATAAAAATATTTTTCTTTTCATCTCACTTAATTTCGAATATTTATTGACAGAGATGCTTGATTTAAGTCATAGTGAGGTCTTTAAACTAGAAGTAAGGCAACTTTATAATTGATTAGTTAAAACGATTGTTAAAATTAAAAAGTGTTGTCATATGCTACGAAATGATTTCTACGAACTTTGTTTTAGTTTTTTATCTTAGAAACTTAAATATATTTTGAATAAATTTTTGACTAAAGAATTCGTTTAGACTAGAAAAATTTAGAAAATAAAAATATTCATATTTTCAAGACATAAATAAAATCTATTAGGTTAATTGAAAATAGCTGTAAAATAAACTTCAAAATCATTTCAGAATTCATAATAAATGGTACGATTTTGGAGAATATATAATTTCAAAATTTTAATCTTTTTCTCATTTTAATATTTTTGATCTTTCAGTTGCATAACTGTGAACCCCTTATTAGAGCCTGCCAGCATTAAAAAGAATTTCTACCAGAGTAAGAACCAAAACAATTTTTTATATCATAAATGCACTCAATTTTTTTTCAAATGAAAAATCCTCTTTGAGAAGAATAATCGCTTTGCCATTATTGTGTCCAAAACCACTAACAATAATTTCATCGTCATTGTGTCTCAAGATACGTAAGTTTTCTTGAGCAAACATGCTAATATTATATTACTTTTTCTCCTAGCAGAGAAGTTGATTTATTTGAAATTTTCAAGTTAATTTTTATCATCAGGAAACTCTTATTTTTAGAATAATTTGTTATTGATTTCTCTATGAGTTCACATAAATAGTTAATGTTTACTTAAAGATTACATTGTAACTTAAAGATTACATCAGAAAGTACTTAAGATTAAAAAAATAGGCTCATTGATGCTTTGAAATTCACAATAATACTTTATTTATATTAAATATCCACAAACTCGGTGCATTATGCTATCAAATTATATTTGTTTTTTGCAAGAGTTTGTTTTTAGCTAAATTGGGCTATACATATGATTGAATTCAAATAAAGATATTAATCTTTGAACTTATGGCTCAAGCTCAAAAGTTTCTTTATTTTTATAAATTTTTTGGCACTATTTAATTTTTTTCATCATTTCCTTCAAACGGGTCTGGATAATTCTATTACTATAACAGCTTTGTTGCGTAAGAAGTTAATAAGAAACGTTTCGCAATTTTAAATGGAATTCTTCATCTTTAGAGATCTACAGGGGAAGTTATAATTAAGCTTCCCCTGTAAACAGCATCCTACAGCGCCAACGTGTGAACGGATTGCAACGAAATTTGGTATACAGATTATACATGAGATGCACTCATGGAATTTCGATAAAATGTTTTGTCCCAAAATGTCCACCAGAAGGCTCCCTTTTTGAAAAAACATTAATTTTAACATAATAAACGACCAAAGCGGAATACAGAAACAATATTAATATTTATTGACTAGTTTCTGATCACCTTGTCATCGAACCCCATTAAGTAAAGATAAGGTAAAAAAAAAAACAGTACGCTGTTTGAGAAAAACAGTTCAGTTTGCAGAAATCAGAACATATTAAGACAAAGGAGCAGTTATTAATCATATCCAGGATCATCCGTTGATAATAATTGTCAACAATCAGAACACAATGCGCATGCGTGAATTTTCTACTCCAGTTGGGGTAACGCTATGCGGATTAGATATTTTTAATTTCCTTTATTCTGCTTTATTTTAATTCAAAAGTACATCAGAATGAATTTGAACGATCGATTAATTAACAATGTTTAATTTTAAATGCATAAATCATTAAGAAAATAAGCAGAATCGTTTGAAATAATCGGCCGAAAAATGTTTAGCCTAACCTCATTACTGTTGGGAAAAAAGCCTCAAGCTTTACTCATTTGGCGGTGGGGAAAATGGAAGATTTTTTTAGCAGGAAAGTTAGTTTTTAATTAATAATTAAAATTCTAATTAAAAATTCAAAAAAGGGACACCAGGTGCTAATTCCCTACCTCTAAGGTATACGTGTACCAAATTTGGTAGCTGTAGATCAAACAGTCTGGCCTGTGGAGCGCCAACACACACACACACAGATAATGAGCTTTATATAAGTATAGATGGAAATAAGGTTGCAGCAATTTTTCAAAAATAAAAATAGAAACTTTATTTTTAACATTTCAATCACTTACCAATTGCAAAATAAGTTCATGTTGAAAGTTTTTGGAAATTTTATATTTTTATCTAAAAGAAATTATGTGATTTTTTTTTTGACATTTCTTATAAAAGTAAGCAGCTTTGATAAATATTTCATCTCCTTTAGTATATTTTAAATCTATGTTTTAATCATTTTTGTATATTTTTTATTATCATTTTAATACTGCAAATGGAAATGTGTTATAGAATTTTATTTCATATTACTTCCAAACTGCATCCACTGATTTTAAGAAAAATGGTAAATATGTTTGCTTATTACTGTTTTTATATGAAAAAAATCTTTAAAAAATTGACAAAGCCATATCAAAAAAAAAAAAAAAAACTGTATAGACTTTTTTTTAAGAAAAGAAAAAGTAATTCCTTTATTATTTAATTTTCTTGCTGCTTCCATTCACAGATTTTTCTATTTTCTCAAATGCATTCATTTTAATTTTTATGCTGAGGGGAATTTCTTTTAATGACTGATTATTCAGGGAAAAAGAATTTTTATTAGTTTTTTTTAAAGAATTTATCTTTTTTTTTAACTACATAATGTCTGAACCTCATGAGATACGCAATAAACAATGATAAATATTCTCTATTTAAAATAATTTATATTCTTTCATAAAATTAATAAATGAATAAGCATTTTATTTCATTGTATTTGTTCCTATAAATTTTTAATTTTTATTTACTGAATAAATATTTGATATTTACTTTATAGAAATATAGACAAATAGTTTATTAATAACTTTAAAAAATTTATTTATTACCTATTTAATAGAATAAAAAATCAGAGTTTCTTTAAAAAAAATGGAAATATAATAATCGACAGTAATATCGATAGTAAAAATGTATAAAAGTAGAGAAAATATTAAAAGAGAATTTTGCAATTTTAATATTTCAATAAAAAAAGTTTTTTTTGTTTATTTTTTAAATCAGCCTTCAATGCAGACACCTATACCCACGCACGCACGCACGCACGCAAGCGCTCACACACACATATGATATATATATAAATCGAGTTATCTTTTTCGTACTTTGTAACTCATTCTCTTTTTTTTATCTTTGTTCAAATTCATATTTTAATATTTACAAATTAAATTGACCTGATGAAAATCTCATGGTCTTAGAAATAAAGAGCAACTTGGTTAACAAGTTTTTAATTCTAATTAGTCGGAAATTAAATTTTTCTCTAATATTTTTAAGAAAGTATTAATTTCTTAAGAAATTATGCTAATATATCATACATACTTTGAATATATTTTAGGCAATTCTAAAACAAATTAAAAATTGTGGAAAATAATTGAAATTTTTGGATTGTTTTCTTTAGTTAAGAGGTTCCATTCCAAGTGTCTTCAATCATTGTAAGCGAATATATTTTGTAAGGTATTAGTAGAGATTTTTACGCTGTAGAATGAATTCAACTATAAAAGAATCGAAAAAATTCTTATTCTAAGAAAAATTTTGAGCACGTTAAATGTGGACTGTGCCGATCATTTTAAAATTTCTTGGTACGATTGTTGTATTTAAATTTTTGTATATTGTTTTTATTACTTATTATTCTATTATTGTTTTTATTATTAAAATTAATACGTTTAAAAATATTTTCACCAAATTGATTAAAAGGCTTTTATTTATTAAGTATGCATTAGTTATTTAAACACTGACTATAAATACAACTTATTAATGACAATTATTGAAAAAAATTCTTTTTTTCTTATATATTTTTTTGAATCTAACTTTCCTTAATTCGAATTTTTGAGGAAATCAGATTTTAATAGTGGTTCCATCAGCTTCGAAGTAAGCAAATTCTACAATAGAAAAAAAAAATAATAAAAAACAAACTTTAGAAAATGTATATCTATTTTAGCATTTTTTTTTATTGCATATGTTTCTTTGGGACCTCTAGAAATTAATTCCATATTTGATGAAAAGTTTACCAAGTGTTACGAAAGCTACAGTAGAAAGAATAAAGAATGAATGCTCAAATTTTGGACGGTGATTTACGAAAAGTTATATTTGTTTAATTTTCAGCTGTATAACATCTTGATATAAATAGAAAAGATTTTCTTCCGGTTTCGTGTAAGATGAAGAATCAGTGAATGAGCTCATCAAGTGCATTCAAATTTAAATGGTGCTTACACACACACACACACACACACACACACACTCACACACACACACACACACACACACACACACACACACACGCACACGCACACGCACACACGCACACACGCGCGCGTGCGCGCGCGCTCGCGATCACACAAAAACGCACACCAAAGCCAGCTTAGTTTTTATTTCAACGTTTTACAGACACAATGATGCTAAATAATTCCAGAAAGTAAGTTTTAAATCATTTCAAAAGACGTCATTTTTCTCATTTTACTTATTACGTCATTTCACATCATTACGCCAAAGTAGTTATGGTATTCCAAAACTGCTTTATTAATGTAAAATACTTCTTTACAGCTAGTGTAATGTGTACTGGAAGGTTGAATATACAGCCTGTTAATTTTCTTCTGCCTATTTTTTACCTTGCCACTTGGATTTGTAGGTCCATGAATGTGGGTCAGGAGGAAGATGCTCATGGCATAAGAAGGGTGGCGTTGAAAGCAGTGGTAGACAATCTTGAATGTCCGAGTTAAATGATTGCGTAAAAAAGCGGAATAACATCGTTGTAACTATTCCATGAATTTTCAACTAAATTCGGTATTTGAATAGTGAATATCACGCAACACATCACTCAGATGAATTATTGAAATTATAATGATTGAAATTGCTTTCTTTGTTGTCTTCAATTGCCGACTACGATTAAAGATTCGTCTTACCAATTGTCAGTGTATTGTTTCCTGATGATACTATCAATAAAGAAGAGCATTTAATCTTCTGGAAACCACCAAAATGTTCATGAGATGCATAGTAATTGTCCTATATTAAAAATGACGACTCGGCTGAGTTATCAATGCAACTCGCTGCATGGACGATTGCTTCACAATTACGGAATTCAGCAATCATTCTGAATCTTATTACACGTAATTGTCATCAAGCATCAATTATTCTAGACGTTTTGTTCAAGCTGGGAAAAGAAACACCTGATACCTTTACCATAATCTGATTGTATATCATTATTTCCATAGCCAATATCTCGATATCGGTACTAAATATGTTAAAAGAAACCAACACACCTTTGTCCCACTAAAATTTATCATGTAATTATGTTTCCTTTTAGTTTGCGAATATAGTGAAATTTATTTTTGACGTTACCTAATGACTTACAGTTACTTCGTCCCACAGCTCGCGTTGAATATTCATTTGTTTACCGTTTGAAAATCCGGTTATTTTAATTTATTAAATTAAGGTATGAAAGTATATGTTTGAAGAAATGGATGCTGTTGTTTGTTGTTGTCTTGTCCAGTAGTGCAATAGGATTAGATCTGTCCAAAAGTGCACTACTCATGGAAAATGGGGGGTTGCCAGAGCCTCCGGGGAGGTTGGACTTCTACCTGTTGGTCCGCGGAAGGTATTTTATTTCCCTTCTACCACCCAAAGGAAAAACCAATGGAGGCATTCCCCAATTCGCCACATGGGGACGCTTCCTCCAGGGGTTACAGGCTCCCACGAGGATGGATAATATTGTCAAAAGAGATACGAAGACTACGAAAAGAATCTAAGGATTAGAGGATATAAGGCATTTTTATCAGGGCTTCCATTTGCAAACGAAAAGGACATTTCATACCCCGACAAGGTATGTCTCCATAATGTTTTTAAACATAATTTGTGGATGTTAAATATTTTTCCTTTTTTTTGTGATTGTTTCAAATTGCTTTAAATAACTGCAACCCAAGTGGTGTTATTCATTCTATAAAATTTATTATGAGATTTTTTAAAAAATTTAAGTTACGCATGGTTAGTATAAAAGGGATATAAAACTGTATGTATATTAACATCCAAACCTTATTAGCATATTTTGAATAAAAATTTAGGAAATTATCTTTCCTATATAGAGTGAAAATATTAATTCGTTCTGATGCTGTGATGTTTTCTGAATGAATTATTAACTATAAGCAAATGTCAAATCGATCTGAGTTTTTGAGCTTAATAGTTAAGAATGAATATAACTTATTATTGAAATTATAAAAGCAGTAATTTATACAATACAAAAGTATTTTAATGTAATTTTAAATATTAAAAGTAACAAGTTAATCAAATACATTAAAAAGACAACTTCTTTTCATGTCGGGAAAAAAACAGTTTTTTATTTTTCTTTGTTATACGAAAAAATTATGTTCGATGAATTTTTAGAACACATTGTCATAATTCTCCATTAACTAAGACATTCTGCAATTAATCCTGCAAACTTTTCCAAATTTTATGGAGTAATTATTCACAAAATCCTACGTATATTAAAATTTATTTGGGCATTCCAAACTAAAAATTAACCTTTTAAAATGTATCAAGAAAACAAAGTCTTTCTTTAACTCAAAATATTTACTTATAAATTCTATTTGAAATTTATTCGTTTCTTTTTTGTACATTTTTCACTCTTGACTTTCTTCAAAGGGCATAGAAACAAGACTCGGAAAGGGAGCTTTTCCAGGAAATTGCTCCTTGGAAATGTTTTATGGTGTATGCAAATCAAATTATTTACAGAAATATTCACAGGCAAGCAATTTAGAGAAATATTTAAGGGGAAGGCTTTTTTTGCAACTTTTTGCAGTATTTGCAAAGCTTTTAAAATACCATTTTATAATAACTAGCTAAAATTACTTGTGAAGAAAACAAACTGAGAAATAGTTCTTAGATAGTTTAAATATCAGAGGCAGTCGAGGAATGGTTTAGAAAATAATGGTTGTCAGACGAAATGGCGGCCTATTCATATTTGTAATACTATCATTCAATTTATTGTAACACATTTTTTTTCCAAAAAAATTATGAGTCGAAATATAAAGGCTCTACTACAATTTTCACAATACATAATGAAAGTTCTTTTAAATCATGTGAGAACATGATATTGTTCACGGACAGAGAATTGGTGATTTATCGCTTTTAGGGTTATTAGAAAATGATAAAGAAGGTTGTCACATTTGGCGACTTATCATCAGTAAAAAAGCTATTATTTAAGCGAATGTCCAGCATGTACCCGATTCTCCTGTCTGGACAGCACTTCGGAATTGTTCTAATCTCCAAAAAATTAGCCTAAAGATTGACAGCCTGGATGGATACCATAAATGATAATAAAAGGCTTATAGAGGTTTCAATAAAAAAATTGTTATAATTATATTTGGTGAGAAATCGCTCCAAATAGTTCAACTTTGGCGACTGTTTATTAATTTTAAACCTAGTTATAATCGTTATGACCTCCTTAAGGAAACTGATATTCATATCTTCCAATACAATTACCTTCTAACAAATAGCCTTTGTACTATTTTAAAACTCAAAAAATTACTTTTTTAATGATATATGTATAGTATTCTCTTAATTTTTATAATACTTTTAATTCAATTCGTTAGAATATCTGAAATAATCTTTTTCAAAGCTATGGAGTTATTTATCAAAACATTCAACTGCATCAACTCAATTGTAGGATTTTCACACTAGCTTTTATTTTAAAATCTATACTCTTTTTAATCTGCAATAAACAAGTTCAATTAACTCCTGTTTCAATTGGATTTCTGTCTGATTGATACCACAAAGTAATGTTCTTACATGATAACTTGAAATGTGCGACAGCAGATTTCAATTTTTATTTTTTGAAATATATGTCACATAAATAGTTTGTACAATATTGAAAGCCAATATATGGAATAGATTTTTTTTTTAAATCTTTGCTAGCAAATACTATGAAATATAAAGAAAATTTGAATGAAGGGTTTGTTGCAATTAATCTTTCATTAATTAAAAAAATCTTATGTGTTAGTCTTATGTGGTTTATCTTATGTGTTAACATTCCTATTAAATGATAATAATGATGATATTACATAAATTTAAAATCATTTCACTTATTTGCTTCCGATTTGCCCCTCGTATTATTTAACTATATTTTGTATATTGTTTTTAAAAAGTTGGTGTTATCATTTGGTAACCTCTCACGTGCTATTCCGACCCACCCGAAGGCACATGGAAAACTCCTAATGACCGGACCGCCACAACAGCAACAATGGAGGGAACTGTGGTTGAGTCTTAAGGCCATCACCGGTCACGGTACAACTCTTCCCTTGGGAAGAATACCCCGTTATCAATGAGAGGCATCCGACCCCAGCTTTCTTCTGTACCCACCAGGGTGACGAGAACCAAACACCATACAGGAAGCTTTTCATCTTCAATGATGAGGTGCCTCCACGGGGTATATAATCATATAGAAAATAGTATTAGTAGCTTATATATTAAAACTCGTCTGGTATTGTTTGTAATTTTTCTAAGAGATTTGGTGCTTTAAAATCACTTGATGGAAATTATATATTTTTTTAATTAAAAATAATGATGCAGAGACAAAGTTAATTGGGTATCATTGAAAAGATTATTGTTTGAACTTCAATATGATTTAAAAATCAATTATGTACTGTAATATTTTCGAAAGTTATAGCGAAAAAACGCCAAACTTTCGCTTAATTTTTAATTAATTAAAATTTAAAAAAATATAAAAATGATTAATTCCCCATATGATTGTCAGGAAAAGAAAGCATTCTGCATGCACCGAACTTCTTTATTTCAATTACATTATTTACAAAAGCATCAACATTGCATTCAATTGCATCTATTTCTACTCAAAGAATCAGAATGTAGTTTGATGCGGCTGGGATTATTCAAGAGTTTGAATTTGAAATGATTATTTTTATATCTGCATTAAATAAATATTTAGATTTTAATTGCAGCCTTTTCAATTTTTACATAGAAGAAAAATGTTTGTGAAGAGTTTAATATTAATCCTCGTTCTCCAATGTGTCTTAAAATTCATTTTCAGATAAAACGTTGCTTTATTGTCTCTAGTAATAACGTATAAATTAATGTGAGTTGAAGAATTTTCTTTTCATAGTAAATACATTTGATAAATAACGTGAGAGATTGGTTCTTTTTTCATATAAATAAGAGTACATTTTTTTCCTGGTCCTTTAGGTTTTGACATAAAAAAAATCACATTTTAATGAATTATCAAAAGAGAAAATTTTAAAATGTTATTTACTTTCTTATTTTTTAATATATTCTTTAATCCTTGCAGTAATTATTTAGTTCATAAAAAGAAGATTTAATTTTATACAAGCACAGGGAAGAATTGAAACAGAAAATGTACGCCATTATTATCGACTTTGAAGGAATTATTTAAAATTTTTAACATACACAGCAAGCTAGAAGAAAACAGAAATCGTGTAAAATCTTTACGTTCAATCCGTTAATGGGCCCAACCCATTTTCAAATAAATTGCAACTTCAGAGAAGCTAGAAATTCGAAAGATCAGACATTCCTCTTTCATCTTTCCAATCTTCCAATCACGTGAGAAAGGCGGCTTTTAACCACACAGGTGTCTCTCGACATCTATTATTCACGTTTTCTCACATAAATGGATTTAGTCGTGTCAAGGCTGCTTTTGTAATTTCAAAATAGATTGAATTGTCAATGATCAGGTAAAATGGAGCTTTCAGAGAATATCTTTCGTTTAATTCCTGGTTGCAAATAGAATTCGAGGCGTAATCATGAGGTTCTAATTATCAAAATATTCCTTTCTTTTCTTATATCAAGAAAGAATTGAACAGCTTATCATATTTTAACATAATTTTTAATGGTGATTCATTTACATATTAGTAATGGGTTTCATTTTAAAAAATTTAAAATATGAATTTGAATTTTATACTAGAATTATGAATATTAAAATATGATGGAATCCGTCTTTGTTTTGTCTTATTCAATAATTTATCAGAAATAATGAACAATGTATAGCAAGCATAATGAGATTAGAAGTTCTCAAACGTGACTTGGATTAGTGTACATGAAAAGTGCACACATTGAGGATTGATATTTAAATATCTATGTATTCGAATTATAAAAATATTAAAGAAAGACATTTTCATTTGGCTTGTACTTTAATACCATTCGCAACACCTCAGACTGACCCTTCTTTGTGAAAACGCACATTGAGAAAACAAAACAGAACTTGGAAAAACATTCAGATCTGCTGTTTATTGTGCCGGAATGTAAAATTTCAATATCCGTGAATCTTATGAATACTAATTTTTTTTTTATCTCTTGAGAAAACATTATTTTCTTTTCATGAACTTATAATTCATTAAATACATTACATTAAACATTATTTGAATTATCCATTTAATTTTTTTCTTCCATTTGATTCACATTTCCCGTATGAACTCACCAAAAAGTCTCTCTAACAATATATTATTCGAATTTCCACATGTCCAAAATTTGTTTAATCTCTCTCCTTGAAAAGTTTTACTTCCTAAAAATAAGCACCGATTATGTTTAAATAGATTGTACAAGTGAGACATCTGGAATACTTAAGATAACATGTCTTTTATATCAAGAATTTGTTTTAAAATAGTTACCAAGTTTATTATTAGAATAAAAATATTTCTTCATTTTTTTCCACTTACTTTTTCTTAAGTTAAGAACTGATGGATTTTAAACAACGACCATTATGATAATATTATCCTTTATGTTTCAGCATCGTACAGACAACCCAAATTGCTAGTATACGATACTTTGACTTAGATTTTTATTATTACATAAATTCTATTTATTTGTATAAATTCTAAAATTAAATAATGATTTATCTACAAAATAAATAATTATTTTGTTACTTTTCTTTATGGGAATGTGTTTGAAAATCCTTTATGTATAAGACATTTTTTAAGAATCTCTCTATATTAAGCCTTTTCTACTATTAATTATTTAAGCTTACAGACTTAATAAAAATATATAATCGTTTCCATTTTTCGATTATTTTTTCAATTTTTGAAAGTATTGGTATGGGTTTTACAACAGTTTTTCTAGCGTAAACACATCTTAAAAAATATAAAATGAATTAACATTAGAACCCTTAGCCATATTTACGGCTATTGTTATTTTTTATTAAAAACGTTTATAGTAATTAAATTTTGAAATCTGTTATCGTTTAAAATCTCTTAATTTATTTAACTATGGAATTCAGCATATTTACAGATAGTTTAAGTTTTTAAAATGAGAAGAAACTTTGATTATGTTATAATTTCTTTCAATTTATATGTCATATCAGAGGATATCAGCGATTTGATTTGATCTGTGTGTTTCTCAGCGTCTATAATTAATAGGGCCTCGTGTAGTGAACTTAACAGTGTTAAAAGGACCCTACTTATGTCAAATGAATGCTAGTTAAAAATATTATTACGAGGGATAAATACTATACTACATGTATACTTTAACATATAATATTTTTAAAGTTAATATTTTAGAATATTTTCTGATAAATATAACATTCACCACATTGGTCACAAAACAGTCCTCATTATTTATATGCTAATCGTCTTTGCTGACTAATGGTTCTCATGGCATATTTGTTTATTTTAACTTATTTGATAAATTGCAGATAATTTTATGTCCATGGTGCCAACAAAATGTCTGACATTAAAGTTGTCTGAATTAAGCTCTGTTTATTGTGAATGTGTGAACCATTCTAATTTAGACAGTTCCATAACATCATAGCCCAATTAAAAACGTAATTGCCAGGTTCATCTATCTTCTGAATTTCGTGATATTGTAACTTCTTATTTTTATTTGTCTTGTAAATTTAATATACATTAAACATAATCATTCTCCTTTAGGTTACAACGATGGAAAAGAATTACGCAATTAAATATTAGATGAAACAATGAAAAAAGGTTTGAATTTTAGAACAAAAATGTGATTCATTGTGGGAAATGAGAAAAAAAAATTATTCTAAAACAACAGGCAAGATTCAGGGAAAATTTCCACGATGATTATACTGATAGTATTAAAAAGACATTTTTTTTCAGATTTTGGAATGGCAAAATTAATTTTTGAGCTGAAAAACGCCAAAATCTAGCTTAATTACAATTTTTTTTATAATTCTAATTAAAATTTCCAAAAAAATTTTATCCTTTAGGTATATATTATGGTAGGTATGGATGTTCCAAATTTGGTGTCTATAGATCAGGCGGTTTGGCCTGTAGAGTGTCAGCGTGCGCGCGCACACACACACACACACACACACACACACACACACACACACACACACACACACACACACACACACACACACACACACACACACACACACACACACACACACACACACACACACGTAAAAGGGAGGGGAATTCTGAACTAGTCTGAAAATTACAGAAGTTAATTATAAATTAAATTTCAGATTTCCTCATGCAATATTTTAAAGTTTTATAGTCAGTTGTACCATGAGCAGAAATTCATAATTTCATATGTAATGAGATATGTTAATTCATTTGGTTCAACAGAATGCAATCGTGAGTATGTACATGCAATTTATCTCACCAGAATAAATTTGTTCTCGAGTATTATGTTTAATTTAACTCGGTATTATCACGTTCACCAATTTTAAGGAAAATTAATATATTCTTTTATGTAAAAGCAACATTATGTAAATTACCCTTGATACTAAAATGCCTCTGGCTTTGCTTTCTGATGGTTTCTTAAGGCTGGTTCTCTTTACATTTAGCTTAGAATATTCAAGTGATTAATACTGATGACAAGTTTAATTCAAAAGTAATCACTTTTCCAACTCTAGTAATTTAAGTTTTCACTTTATTTCGAAAGCTCATTTATGTAAAGTGATGAATTTTCATGAGGTTTTTAAAATTAGTTGTATTTCAATATTGTTCTGTATGAATTTCTGTGTCTGTAGCACTAAGGAAAGTTTGAAGGCTGTTAGAATAAAAATCGTCCAAACTTCTCATGTTATAATTTATTGCACATTGTTTTCAAAGTATATTCAAAAGTTTGTTTTTGGCAAGATTGCTTTCATGAATATAATCATTGAATATATGTATAATTTCATAATTAATAGCAAATAGTCCACCTGGATGCTTCCTTTTTGATTTCTTGTATATGAAAAAAAATTATTGTAATTAAAAAAATGTAACTTTTTTATTTTACTGTCCTTTTCATAAGAAATCTCTGTGGAACAGTCAAAATTAATTTTTTTCATTGGGTTAAAAAAAATTGTGTGGGCAAAATTGGGTTAAAAAATATACAGCACAGTCGCCAAATCAATGTATTTCTCGCCAAATATGATATGCTTATTGCAGCTTTAAAATTTGGCTCTAAATGGACGAATTTTTGGCGCATTTTTAATGTTTGATCGACATCGGTGAAAATCCGATACCATTTCCTTAACCAAAAATTCTATTTATTTTTGAATAAAATTCTTCTTTAGATAATATATTTATCTGTCCGTCTTTGGTAGTAGTATAAAATAGTTCAAAAGCACAAAAAGTCTTAGAAAATGAGGTGAGGACTAGTGCAATTCTTTCGCTAATTTCATAATGAATTATCAATCACGACATTGACTATTTGTCAACTATTATGCTTTGTCAATAATGTGAATGTAGTAATTCAAAAATGAAACACTGCTGAAAAATTCATGCGTAATTAAATTCAGCAAGTATTTTCAGTATATTATTTTTTGTATCAAAATTTAACGGTATATTTGTGTTTAATTTAGGGCTAAATCCAAAAAAGTGACTACCGTTTATTATAACATTTAATTGTGTGTGCGTGGTTACAATAACAGAAAAATTCAAATCAATTGAATTCTGACATATTTTTTACAACAAAAATTATAAATTTGCACGATTGTAGACACAATTGTTAATGATAAGAATTTGGAAATTCATGTACTATTATTTTCATTATGCTGTGACGTTTAAAACAAAGGTCGATTACTGTTCAATTAGTTGTATGAAAAACATATGGGTATACGTACGCTGCAGGTTAATGAATGCTCTATTATATTCATATAACTAAACAAGTACATCAAAATATATTCAAAACAATAATTTAATTTTCTTTGATGTAATATTTTTAAGAGTAAAATAAAAATAGTTTTTTTTTCATTTCTATGACTTTCAAATGTATTTGGACTCTAAACATTTTGTTTATAAGTGAAAAGTTAGGAAATGAGTTTAAATTCAAAGTGAAAAGATGTATCCCACCGTCTTTAAAGTAAAATAAAACAAAACGTATGATTCAGTAGCTATATTTTTCATTTGAAGAACTTTTTTATATTTTATAAACAATAAAGATGCATATACAAATAGTACGCCTGTTACAGATAATTTACAAATGTATCATCAAGTAAATTGTACAAATGAACGGCAAGGATAATTCTTCTTTCATAATGTATCGAATTGTCTTATTATTATTTTTTTAAATTCTTAGAGCCTTGCATCATTTTCTAGACCTTGCATATTTGCTAGTCGGTATGCTCCAAAATTTCTGAACATGTTAAAAAGCAGTGGTAATTTTTTTCTTTAATTAATAGTAAACATGTATATACTGTAACTGCATTCCTTTATAGTTATTTAATTCCGTATGGATTCGCATTTGTGACTTATTTGAGAAATTCGATTCGTCTGGTTGATTTAATTTAAAAAATTTACTTAATTCTCCTTTTCAAATTGTTTACTTGTCTCATCGGCTTTTCGTTTTCAGTAAACAAAAGAATAAATGTAGAATTTAATTTCAATAAAGTTAATAACAACAATAAAATAAATTACCAAACAATTTATTCTATTTATTTCAAAAATGTATTTCTATTTTTAATTAATTCAAAATTTTAAATTTTAATGGATTTAATTCAAGTATTTCTATTTATTATAAAAATTAATGCATAATTTAGCATAATTTAGTTACCTCGCAATTTCATAATTATGAAACTAAATTATATTAATAAATAAATGTGTTTTAGGAACATTAGCTTAATTATAGTTGCATTAGAAAATTATTATGCGCTGACAATAATCCTATCTATGTGTTTGTAAAAAATGTGACAAAAATTAAGCATTATATTTCTTTAATTTCTGTTGTTTTTCCTCCATTGAGATACAAATTATTGATATTAATTTGATATCTCTTAATAATTAAAATATTGAAGACTTAAATTTTTTCGAAATGATAAGCTTATTAAAAGATTAATGTTTGAAATTTTTAAATGAAAATACTTGTAGAACAAATTAATTTTCTGCTCAAATTCTAACAATATTTTTCTCATCGTATAAACAATTAAAACAACAAGTTTTTATTGTTTTCATTTCCCCTCTTTTCATGGAGTGTAAAATTAATCTTTCATAAATAAATTTAAAAATATTGAAACGTAATTTAAACACGTTTTATTTGTCTCAAAAATGAGCATCTTATAATATGCAATGAGTCATGGTTCTTGTATTGAAATAAAATTAAGAGAAAAATTGGTCGTTAATTATTTTATGGCCGTTAATTATTTTAATGATTTATGAATTCATTTTCAAAACGGATAATGCTTTTTTAATTTTATATGATAAAATATGAATTAAATTGAGGAAATAATTTCTTAATTACCTTTTTTTAAAAAGGGACCCAAAACGGAATAAAAAAGAGAAAGTTCAATTAATTTGAAAGAAAGAATTTTATAAAAGGGAGGTTGTAGAAAATTAATTTTATTATTAATAATATTCGTCCTTATTTCTTCTACCTTAAAATTAATTTTATGTTTGATAAATTTCACTTTCCATTATTTTGAATTTAACGATTATTAAAGCATTATTTCATTTCATAAAGCATATTCCATTTGCTTTCTTGGAGAGAGGAGTAGAGAGAATCTTCATTGCAGAAGTGTAAAATAGATAAACGTATAAAAATGTATCTAAAACATATAATCAATTTTTTTTTGAGAAATCACAAAAAGGTGAAAGTTTTTCTATTATTCTAGATATTTAATTTAACATCATACCACAAATATCAATTTCTTTGACTACATTTTGTTGGTGCACATTTATTATACATTGAGTTGCCGAATTATTATGGCCACCAATTGAATACAATGTTGAACCACTTTTTGCTTTTTATATCGTATGGAGTCTTTTTGGCTTGGATTTTATGAGAGATTGGTAAGCGGTATGAGTAATTTGAGACCATATCCGATGAAAAACTCTTTGCAGTTTCTTAGGATTTGATGGTACAAGATGTAGCTGCTTGATGCCCTATTTAATTTCATCCCGCAGATTCTCAATGGATGGAGATCTGGTGAGTGTGCAGGCCAAATAAACCAGATAAAGTCTCTTTCAAGTTCTTCGAATTATCTGTAAACAATACCAGCTTTACGACGAGGAGCACTATCTTGCTTAAAGTATCCATTCCTAACAGGTACGCCATTAACATAACATAATGTATTTGATCTGAGATAGCACTTAAACACCTTTGCGTATTCAGATCTTGTTCCACAATAATGAAAAGACTTACAATGCAAAGAAAACATCCTCTAAACCATAATATTAACTCCACCAGCTTAAAATGTTGTGGAAATACCAGCAGGGACCATGCTTTCGTGCTTCTTTCTAGATATTCGCGCTCTGCTATCTGCATGGTACAATTGAAAATGTATTTGTTTCATCGGGCCTCATGACTCTTTTCTTGTCTATCGTCCAACTTTTAGGTTCCTTCACGAACTGAAGACATTTGCTATTGATCAATATAAATAGTAGAGGCTTTCGAACATATAACATTCATACATATAAGCTTACATGGGTTATATGTTGTAATCTGTGGCGAAATTGTTCCTTCTGAGATCTTTACAGTTACTCCTTGATTAAGATTCCTCGCAATTTGATGAACTGTAAATCTTTTATTTGATTGGACATCTCTGGCAAGTCTCCTTTCAGATCGAGGATTTAGTAGCCTGTGAGCCGGCGTCCTGGCATAGGGGTAGCGCGTCTTCCCCGTGATCTGGGCGTCCCGGGTTCGAGTCCCGGTTTGGGCATGGTTGTTCTTCTGTTGTTCTATCTGTGAGATGTGTGAATGTGCCCTCCTGTAAAAAAGGGTTGTGCAAGCGAATGAGTGATGCGTGAGTGGCAAAGTCGTACTCTTGGCCCTAGTTGGCGCTGCTATAAAAAATAAGAGACGTTCCCCCTCAGGCTTAAATCGCTGTCTTCGTAACAGTGGGCTTGTCAGTGGCAAGTGCCATAAGAAACAAACAAACAAACAGTAGCCTGTGACAGTTATAAGCCCGACGTTGACACCCGGTTTTCTGTTTGGTAGTCCACTTTCTGTAAATATTAATAACTACTTCTCTCGAACACTGGAAAAGTGCACCCATTTTGCTGTTGTAGGTTTCGATGCTTTGAGCTCCTACACCTCTACAAACACCACTCGTTCAAACTTAGTTGACTTACGTTTTCTGTCCATTTCATCTTAATTAATACATTGCAATTGATTCTTCTCTTCTCCTCCATTTTCTTTTTATAGCTATCTCGCCATCTAGTGATAAGAACATGGAATTAACATATGTGTATTAATATCAAGTGGGTGTAATAATTTGGCCACTCAGTGTATATTAGGATTTAAAACACACATCAATGTAATGATTTATCGCATCTGTTTCGCAAAATCATGTTCATTCATGAGATTTTTTTATTACTTAATAATATGTACTCAAATACAGAAATCTGAAAATGTGCCATTGGATAACGTACTATGAAAACACTGTTTGTATACTAGTCGCCTTTGGAAAAGTTTTATGCAAATTATTTTATTAAAAACTGTACATTTCTTTCATATCATCTTCACCCAAACACTTCATTTGTACACATCAAATATTTTATTACCATAATGCATTTAATTTCCGTTTCTTCATAAGCTCTTCATATTTTTTTTCTTTAATTCTACAGCTGAGTAATATAATATTCTAGTTCCGTGAAACCAATAAACTAAACTAGGTACTAATAACTGAAACTGGAAGGAAACACAGCCAGATGAATATGTGTGCCTCTTCTCGAAAACGGAACCAGTAATTGAAATGGCTTCCCAGTGAAATTTGTTCCGGTACAGTCTCAAATCAAAAGGGAGTGATCATTTGAATGCGAACCTTAGCTTAATGAAGTCATTAACGAATTGATTGCTGAAAAAAATATTTTCTCTTAATGGACACATTTAATCTTTTAAATTTCCTTTTAGAACGTTTTTTTGTTTTTCTATTAATGTAATTGTTTTGCACCTATTTAATATTAGTTTTTGTGTTTAATTAATATTTTCTATATCGATAATTAACAAATTTGTAAAAATAATAATAGTTCGTTTAAAAATATTTTATGAAGAGTAATTTTAATAATATAGTCTTGAATGCTTTTATATAAAACAAATAGTATTATCTATACTAAAATATAACGAAGAATGCGTGTTGTGTTTGTCTGTTAACATTTTCTGGCAGACCAGTTTAAAAAGAAGCCCATTTGAAACTTTTTAAAAAAGACTTTCGGAATAATAAATCTTTTTGTTGCAAGGCTATTTAAACCGTCTTTTAAATAGTTTTACTTGGGTCTATAATTATTTATCTGCATATTTTTATTTAATCATTGAAGTCTAAAGAGTTTGGATTCTGTTTACTTTTTTTCAGATTATTTTACTATATTCTAATGAAGTTTTGCTCTCTTATTTCTATTTATCATGCTTTGATAGTAATTTATAAAAGATAATCCATCCGTAATGCTGAATATATAATCCTTAATGCATTATATACGTAATGCTGAATAATCAGGTTTAATCTGCTTCAATATTTTTTAAAATTATTCTTAAAGCTAACTGGCATGTTATTGAGCGAGTTCACATGTTTTTAATAAAAGGTTTCACACATTTTGATGTTAGAATGCCTAGCGTATTGTGCATGATAAAAAAGAAAAAAACGTGAAAGCACCACTTAACGTAATGTGGAATGAGACATTATTGATTTCGAACAATTTCGCATTTAATAAACTGTTGATTTCCCTAAAATATTTAATTCGGGCAAAGAGCGTAAAGCTTCAAAAGATATTCCTCTTTATAAAGATTAATTTTTTATGTTGGTCCCATTTATATATTCGAATATATACTTCGAAATATATACGTGTATTTTCTTACAATTCTGAACATCATTAATTACTCGTCTCTTCGCCTTAGAACTTTTAATTTTATCTCGTTTAAGTGAGGCAAGCAAATGAACACTGCAATGATCACCGAATACGAATCCCTAAATTAAGGGGATTGCCATTTTTTACATTTGTTTATTTATGTATTATCATAATCAATAGTTTTCGGTTCATTAAGTTTAATACCATCATCTTCCAGTTCAATTGCGTTTGACTATTTCACTCACCAATATTATATTGCCGGTATATTATCTAGTAAGCTCACGAATTTCTTTTTCTGTGTTTTTTTTTCGGTACAGTCTAACTCAAGTGTTGATAGCAAACATTATACAATACTTCTTTTTTCTCCTCTTTTTTTTTTACTTGATGCAATTATGCCTTCTCTTTCATAGCTACCACAGCATTTATAGTTAACTCTAGAAATCGGATATGTTTTTCTGCATTTTGCACGATATTACTTTACTACTTAATATTGCACGTAAACAGAAATATAATAATAATTTAGAAACAAAATTATCCAATGAGGACCTGTTGTTGTGGTTGAAAAGTAAGTAAACGCATTACTTATTTTCTTCAAATGCATGCTGTAATGTCTTAATTTCAAATCCGAAATGACAAATTAAAAGAATATTAAACTCCATATTGAATTAATGTAACTTATTTTTTATTCTTTTAGGATATAAAAATAATCACAGGGGCTGTTTGAAATTAACACAATCATCGTTCATATTCGATCACTATATTTCCCAACATTGTAATCAACAAAATGTGCCTAATTATTCAAATTTTATTTACCCTGGATTAAATGGTCTTTTCTCAGATTATGTAGCCTTTATTAATTTTACAATGCCTAAATCTTAAATTTATATACTTAAATAATTAAAGTATATTTATTTATATAATATTGCCACGATATTTCGAAAATATTACACTTTTTAGAAGTCATCTAGAGATTTCAGAAATTCTTCATGATATTTAAAGAAAATCGTTTCGCCACGTTAGATTAATTTTTTCATTAAAATACTATGTTTTTGAACTTAAAATGTATAAATCAATATTTATCCACTGAAAAATTCCTATCGCTACAAGCAGACGATCTGAAAGATAAGAGTGTCTTCCTATCCATGATATTGGAAGATTTTTCATAAAATTTAGCTAATTTTTATTCCTTGAAAAGAAGATGGCTAAAAGGATGAAAAATCACTGACAGTTTATTTTGAGCAGAGTGAAAATTGCATTCAAATGTTCTATGATAAGCTGCATTCAGCGTAGCTGTTATTACTTGTATATTAAGTTAACAAATTAAATCTTTTAATGTTCTAAAAGGAAGTAAACTAGATATTGAAAAACTTTGTTGCTTATATTTCTTTATTCCAATTTTTAAGTCTTTGTTAAATCAAATCTCAGTGTTTGAATTCCGTCATAAGATGGCGCTAATGATATTCATTTTAAATTTCATAAATCCTGATAAAAGCAAAAGTCTCCTCAATACTTCCTCGCATATTCTCTAAAAGGTATTATTCCAGATAATGCCTTGTACAGAACTGGTATATGTTAGATAAGAAATATTATCAATTGGTGTGAATTTAGCATCTTTATTGAATCTACTGTATGATCCTCGGCGATTTTAATGTATGATTACTGGCATGCGGTTAATAGCTTCCGAAAATCGAATTTGTGTTTCAGATACATTTTGCTCGCCCCAATTGAAACAAAAATTTCACACAGAACTGCATTTGTAGTCATAAAATATCATATCAAATTTAATATATTTAAGTCATTGAATTTTTGAATAATCACGTTTAAATGTTTTTGAAAGTACAGAGGATGGTCAATTTCTCATCAGATTTGGCTCAAAACTTGACAGACGTCCACAATATATATTTTAAATCTGTGTTACCGAATTTTATGTATCTAGCTCTCTTCAATTTGTAAATTATCGTGTTAACTTATAATCGGACAGACCGACTTCCTTTGAATGGAATTTGCTTAAATTTTATAGAAATCTACAAATTTTACGGAAAGATCGAATATCAAATTTCAACCATTAACCAACTCAAATCGTTTTTTAATTATCTTTGTCACAGGCAGAAATTTTCCAAAAATTTGTTTTTCGAACTCGCAGAGGTCTAAAACGTGGAGATTCGCCAAAATCTCGAATTCGATTTTTTTTACTATTATTATACTTACTCTATACTACGTATACTAGAAAGTAAAAAAGATATAGTTGTAGTTACATGTTAAGTTTTTCTTTTTTCTGATTTATTTACTCGAATCTCTTTTGTAAACATTTTGTATTCTTAATTTTTGTTTGATAAATCGTTAGCTGCTCTTACATAATTTTGTGAGTTGAAATCAAATCACACAATCAGTTTACTGTTTCTGATTTGATAGAGGTTTTATTTAAAATGCTTGTGCTCGAATATTTGTTGAGTAGTGTTCATTTTAACATATCATTTCAGAGCAGTGTTTCATCACTCATTTTAATTAGGCTAAATTCAAGAAAAAAAATTCAAAAATTCCGTTAGCTTTTGGATGTTTGTCATAGAAAAGAGGTTGAACGTTAATTAATTCTTAGCTACCATTCTTTTATATTATTGGATTTTTTTCCAAAACTTTCTTAGTAAACGAATTCCACAGAATAAATTAGGCAGGGTTTCTTTTGTACGGTAACGATCTATTCGTTTAGTTTTCTAACGTTTAGTTTTCTTTAGACTTGTTTCATGGAATATTCAATCGCTGAGAAGAAGAGTATGTACGAAATAAATGGAAGAAAAAGCATTTCAATTTTTTAGTTATTCATCCACTAAGACATTTTTCTATTGTCCATTTGTTAAGAAAAATCTTTGAAATGTTTGTTATGAAATGGAGTCACTTGTTTTGGATAATATCTTTACTTTTACTTTTTTGCTACATATTTACTAGAAATCTTTTTTAATTCTCGATTTCAATGATGCAATTAGCTGCGGTCTTTCATTAAAAGAAAATATCTTTATGCATAGTAAATTCAATGAAAAAAAGTTTTTTGATTTTTGTTTAGTCGACTGTTTAAGAATTTTTTCAGCTGAATAAATACTTTAAATCGGACAACAGAAAATAAGTATCATTATTTAAAGAGATACTAAGAACATAGAGATACAATACTTTTTGAACGTATTCTACGAAAATAACCTTTGCAATTAATTAGATTCTAGCAGTCTCACCTGAATTTGTCTTACATTTTTCCAGTAAAAACTATTGTTTTTATTTAATTTTAATAAATCAAGAGGAAATAAATCCCTTTTATGAAATGAAATATAGTTCTTTAAATTACTCTACAAAAATTTCGGAACTTACCTCATTGAGGAGGGATGAGAAGAACTTTGCTTATTTGTCATTTCTTTTGAAACAACCCCTCTTCTAGATAGCATGTCTTGCACTATATTACTGTGATATTATATCCTACTAGCCGCCTTTGGCGACCAGCCGGTTCGCCAATCTTAATGTTCGTTAAAATTTTAATAATTAAATATTTTATGCAATTTCTACTTTAATAGCTTCTTCATCAAAATATTTTAAAACTTCAAATTTTGATTATCATATAATTCATTCATAATATTATAAAGGCCTTCAGTCATAACGTAATATGTATCTCTCTCATTTTCTGTTAGCACCCGTAGAATTTATGCTTTAAATTAAAATGGAAAGAATTTATCTCCAATTAATATAATAATATTTTTTACTGAAACAAAGCATTTTTTTATAATCTGATTACTGAAAATAGAGTCACTCAGCGTTTAAACTTTATGGGCACTAAAGAATATATTTTTTAATTTATGTAATATCTCAAGAGTTGGTCAACAAAATTTTCTTAGATTCATTATGAGCAGATCGATTCATTAACAATGTTTAAATTTAAATGCATCAAACACTAAGAAAATAAAACGAATCGTTTAAAATAAACGGTTGAAAACAGGTTTTAAAAAAACTACTTAAACAACGATGTACTTAAAACTATAAACATATACAAAATATATATAACTAACATAAATACAATTTACTTACAAAAGCATGCAACTAACCCAAAAAGAATTTAAATCATCCTTTGATAACGTTGTCATGGCACCAATCAGAACAGAATGCGCATGCGTGAATTTTCTTCGCCGGTTACGTAACGCAAATACGTGATTTTTTCTACGCCAGTTGGGGTAACGCTATGCGGATTAGAAATTTTTAATTTCCTTTATTCTGTTTTATTTTAATTCAAAAGTACTTCAGAATGAATCTGAAAGATCGATTCATTAACAATGTTTAATTTTAAATGCATCAAACATTAAGAAAATAAACAGAACCGATTGAAATAATCCGCCGAAAAATTTTAACCCTAGCCTCATTACTGTTGGGAGAAAAAAAAAAAAAACTGAAGCCTTTCTCGTTTGGCGCTGGGGATAATGGAAGATTTTTTTGGCGGAAAAGTTGGCGGTGGGGAAAATGAAAGATTTTTTTGGCTGGAAAGTCAGTTTTTAATTAATAATTAAAATTCTAATTACAAATTCGAAAAAAGAAACCCCAGGTGCACATTCCCAACCTCCAAGGTATACATGTACCAAATTTGGTAGCTGTATGTCGAACGGTCTGGCCTGTAGAGCGCCAACACACACACACACACACACACACACACACACACACATTGAGCTTTATTATAAGTATAGATTATTCTATATTCAACAATATTACACAATAATGAGAATATTGTTTAATGTCATACATTTTTGTATAGTATATGTGGATTGCCTATATAGTCATGTAATTTTATTATCTTTCATGTTTCATAAAATGTAAATACACATTGCAACCATCTTTTTGTTTCTTTTCCAGTGCTTTCTTTGCAGTTCAAAGTTAGTTTATTTTTTCAGAATTTGAGAATCATTCTTCAATCAAAAATGTACCATGGAGAATGGCGGTATTCATCAGGATGACAGTTCCGTTTCCACTTACAGGTACTTTTCTAATTTTCATTCGATTTTTTCATCTTAATTTGATGAAATTTATTACATTTTTCGTTGAAATACTAAGCCCATTTCGTTGTTTAATCACATTTATGCCTAGACCATATTTGCCAGCGTTAAAACGCAGTTATTTTTTCGGAATTTTCACTTTTGTCTTCAATTTTTAGTATACGCACCTGTAATATACATGTATAGTAATTTATATTTAACTACTGTCTTTTAAAATTGCTGAAACTTTTTTTATTTTTTGACTTAATTTCGTCGTTTTCGTATTTTAGTAGTTTAGAATTTTTAATCTGCCCATTTGGAGTATCATATACTATTATCTTTATGCTAGTTTTTGTATCTTGAATTTATGGTTGCACATATAATGTTTAACTTGTTTATAAATACCATTTTAGATTAAATTTAATTTTATATTATATAAATAATAATAAAAATAATCAAAATGATGAAAAATTCATGCAATTTTGTTTCTAATTTACATAATTACTATTAATTTTGCCTTGAGATTTAAAATACAATGTGATTTAGTTTACATTTTAAGATTTTAATTTGATTTATTATACAACTGTTATCGCTACACTGGAAGTCATAGAAATTAGGTGGCAACGAGCTAAATGAGTAAGAATTTATTTCTTTTTTATATATTTGATAAATTTTACCACGTTTTTATTTACTTTATCACACAGGCTTTTCAGTTATGTTTCTTAAAATGTCATTAGTCAAGCAAATCTGTACATTACTGCGCCAAACGATAAGATTCAAAATATTTTTTATCCATTAGATTTAATACAGTAATCAATTTGATATTAGAAATGAGAATTCTAATCCTCTTATGATTGAAAATAAGAGCTAGAATGTTGTAAGATGTAAAACTAGATGTGTTTTCGTTTTCCGTTTCATACATATAGAATTGATAATTGTGGGTTACGTCGTAGGCACAATAGATAGCTTTTAATATAGATTAGAGTTCAATTATGCTTAATTTTCATTTTTATTTTTTTAAATTATATGGCAATCTTTCATGTTTAAATCAAATACATAAAAATGAATAATAACTGTCATAAAAATGACAAATGTGCATTTCCTTCACAATAATAATTCTGAAATTTGGACTTGTCTTATTTTTTCTTACCTTCCTTAAATTTCCATAACGTTCAACAGTTCATTCAATACTTCAAATACCTCAACGTTTTAAATTTTCCCACTCAAATCACTAGCTTCTGATTAAAAAAAAAATTACTGCCCTGTATTATAGATACAGAACCCTATTTTGTTTACATGAATAACGAAGCAAATATAGATGCAATTACTCTTTCAAGTTTTGACTAGTAGAATATTTGTTACAATATTTTTTCTATTTTTATTATCTTTGTTCCATGCCCCATTATTTCCTTATTTTAGGCTAAATATACTAATATCTTCTAACAATACATCTAATGTTAGTAAATTGAAAGCAGGTCATGTAACTATTACAAATAAGAAACACATCCCCATGCTAATATATTTTTAGACGCATTGTCTTCTCCATTCTTAGAATATATCACAATCTTTATATCTACTCTTTTGCAGATGTGTGTTATCTTCCTAATGGCAACGATCCAAGTTTTCCACAAGACGCATTATTTTAAGATAGAGGACTACATACGAATGTTAAACAATTTATCACTATTATGTTGTATATATAATGTATTTAATAATAATATATTTTCAAGCGTTTTACTAGCAAAAGTATAATAAGTATATGCCCAAACTTTACAAGTTTATAAGTATATTAGTATGTATTTATAAGTACATGCCTAAATTTATTAAAATGTTTGTTTGATGATTTGGATGGATTTAAAATACTCAAAACAAATTTTAATATCACTTATGATTCCTACACCTTTAGTGCTAAGTTATGAATAGCTGATTTTAATAAAATGAAAAAAGACCAATGGTTACTTATATATTTATTGAATTGTAATTTTTTTCATGTTATATTTTTTTAGTAGTTAATATTACATTTTTATTTAGTAAACAAGGACAAATGTTTCAATAAACTCCCTACTCTTTCTATCTAAAAATTTTTCTTCTAAAACTAATACATATTGCTTTATACGTAATGCTCACTATCTTTTTGAAAACGATAGAAGTTACTGGTTTTTAATCGTTTATTTTGATGTTTTTTAATCGTTATTTGATAATAAAGATGAATATGTATTTGCGTGTGTATGTGTTGGCGCTCAATAGGTCAGACCAAATGATCTAGATTACCAAATTTAACACATACATACTTTGGAGTGTAGAAATGAGCACCTACGAGCTATTTTTAAAACAAATTTAATTAATTAAAAAATAAACTGAATTTTGACGTGATTCAGTCCGAAAATATTAGTTCAAAAATGTTTATCGCATCACCTTCAAGTTCAAAAAATTATCTTTTCAACAATGCCAATGTTTTAATCGATAAATTTTCTAATTTTGATGATTTTTTAAAAATATTTTAATTATATCTTCCAACAATATACTTCGCGCACTATCACTTAATGAGTACTTGGGAAAAATTAGCTTTTATCATCGCGTTGCTATCATTAAAAAAATTCAAAGTTTAAGTTAACTCTTATTGCACACTAAACTTAGAAAAGTATAATGCTGAGTATGTGCTTGTATGGGATAGAGTAAAAATGAATGAGATATTTTCTAAAAAAATGAATGCGATAAAAAGTTTTTGGGACTTTTTATATTAGAGGGGCAAAAATAAATAAATGCTATATAAGTGACTGAAATGGAACTGAAATTTGAAATCGGAAAAACAGTTTTGCAATGAAATTGTAAATGTTTTGGATGAATGATATACTGTACATACGAGAGCTGAAGATAATTTTATTAATTATTTCAATTTGAAAATGTTTCTGTACTGGATGAAATGATAAAGAATTGTAAATTGAAATGTTATATATGTATGAACAACCTATATTTTAAATATCCTGATTTCAAATATTTTGTTACTTATCGCTATGATTTTTTTTGTCGTGTCTGGAACTTTTTGATTTATTTGTTGATATGGCCTTATGGTATCTTCGAGATCCAAAATACATTCGGAGAGTTTTGCTTGACGCAACTCAAGTCACACCGCATCTGACACCAGGCTTCATAGTGAGAGAAAAGATAAAAAAAAAAAGTGGGGAAAAAAAAGATGACAGCTTGATTTAGAAGTCTTGCCAAGAAAGTAAAAAGACATGTAACTGGGAGATTTGGATCTCTACTGTTCGAGTTGTATTTCATGGTACTATAAAGGCCTATTTATTTTTTATGAACTTTAAAGGCAAAAGAGTTTTCTTAAATTTCACGATATTATTTCTTTCTTACTGAAGACGGATATTATATTATTTCTTTTGTATATTAATTTGGCAAGGAAATTAAATATTTATCCTTTCCTATAAAAATTTTAAAATTTTCATCCCTTAACTAATCGTTTATTTAGAGTTTTCAGAATTTAAGAAAGTTATTATTTAACACTAAACATACCATAACCGGTCAAATGACCGATTATAAACTTTTTCATCGAAAATGCGCATATCATCTTATCACTTTTGCACATTTGAGATTTTTTCTAAGAATTATATGCAGTTAATACTCTATTATTATTTTTATTTCTATTTTGTTTATTTTGAGTAATATTTGTTGTATACCGTTATCTATCACAACCGGTCATTTGACCGGGAGAACAATTTATTGCTTTATAAGGTTATCGGATCAGAAATTATGATGTAATACGTATTCAACATATTGAGTTCAGTTAGTTGCACATTGATTTAGTTGCCATAAATGCCTGGATTTTGTACAAGCAAACGACAGACGAAAGTATCTAGAGGCAAAATTCTTTAATCCAGTTAGCAGTAGAACTTGCCACCGCTTTTTGATAAATCCGTAAACAACTAAAAGAACAAATACAAAACGATTGATGCTTAAATCTATTACAAATTCATATCAACGTAAAACATGTCAAATAGGATGTTGTAACGAAAATAAAACCATAAAAATTTGTTCTAAATGTGGAAAATGTACGATGGAAACACCCAATATATGTAAAACAATGCGATAAGCCATGAATTAAAAATTCCTATTCTTTGCGTTTATAATAGATAGAAACTGACAATATACATTTTTGTTTAATTATAATGAAGTTTATTTCCTTTCTAACATTCACATTTCATACATTCAATCAGGAAACATAAAGTCCAGTCATTTGACCGGTTATGGTAGAAATAGGTATGTATTAAATGTTGGTATGTTTAGTGTTAAATCCATTATTTTGTTGTTGTTGGTTGAAGTTATGGTTCTAAGAGGTCAATTGTGCATTATGATTGAAAAATTTGGCTTATATTTTCAACAAAATGTTAAATTATTTTATTTCAGTTACTAAATAAGTTTATATGAATTTTAATTTAATGAATTAAATACTTATATAAATGAATCAAACAGATATAAAGTATGAATATTAATAAGCATTACGATTATAAACTATGTTTCTAGTCAGTCTCAAACAGTTACAAATTCTTCAGGATAATAAGGTGAAAATTTAGAATATTCTCACAGACTTCACTCTCCAAGAACGATTTATGTAGAACTTCTCAAAGCCATGACAGAGCAACCATGTATGTCTGACGCTTAAAAATTAATGACTACCTACATCTATTCATCAGATGCATGTAAACACATTCAGCGTACTGGCAAATCACATCTCACCATCCAGAAGTTTAATAAATGATCCTGGCTTTAGAAAACAAGATAATATTAATAGCGTCATGTTTATGTAGAGGGAAAAATTATGTTCAAAGTTTAAATTGATTAAGCTTTCATATTCTTTATAAATAAGGTTTCAAAGTGAAAATAATTTAAAATTTATGTTTTATGTATTGTTCTTACACTGCTTAATGCATTTAAAAGGTAAAGTTTAATGTCTGATTTACACACATTTGGAATTTACGGCACTTAATCTTACTTTTCTTACGATTGCATAAGAACAGTTGTTGTACCAGCTTTTAAATATGCATAGATGCAAATTACGGTTACAGCTAAGATATAAGGTTGCAGAAAATATATAGGTATGAGAAACGTCACAGCCGGAAAGTCGATGGATAACAGGTGGACAATCACTGAGATTCGAATCCGAGGTTTTACTGGTTAGGTTTGATTCCATAAATTCCCTCAGATGCTTAAACATGCACATTTAAAATTTTTAAAACGTGAAAAATTTTAAAGAAGGAAAAAAAAAGCATACTTATTCCGCGAAAATGAATTTTCTTCAAAATTAAAGATGCGGATTCAAAACAAGAAACTCTATTGGGATTCAGAAAACGACTTGCGCTTCATTTCAGAAAACTAGTTACATTGTTTCACTGTCAGATAAGGAAGATTTATTGGATGTAAGATAAGTAAAACATTTTCTTATACTTTTAAAAATACTTTTAACCTTTGAAATCTCCAATTTCTTTCTTCAAAAAGTATTTGAATATTATTCCTAAGTGTTATTTTTAAACGTGTAACATTATAAATATGTTTACAGTTGTATGAAAAAATATCTTTTTTTTTTAATCTTATAAAAATTCTAGAATAAAGTAATCAACATTTTCAAAAATTAAAATTAATTTCGAAGTGTTGCATAGCAATTTTGAAAAATTCGTTAATTTGTTATGTTGAATAAATTATTTTTCTTCATGCTGACTAATTACATATGTAGATATCAGATACATCACAAATATTTAGTTACTTTTAATTGAAAATGCAATTTTAAAAATATAAGGCAACATTTAATAGAACATATATTTAATTTAATTTATAATAACCAAATGTATAAAAATCGCTTATCTTCGAAACACAGGGTTTAATTAAAATCTTCTAATTAAAAATTTCTGTTTTTAATGCCATTCTCTAGGTTTTTATGGTAGAAATAACAAAATTTAAATTTGTAACAAATAAATCGATTTCTTTATTCCTTATCGAAATAAAACTTTTTCTGCAGCATAATACTAAATTGAAATGAATCTCTCATATTTTTTTTAATGCGTTTTCAATTTTTTTTTTTTTTTATAATTGTCATTTGGCTTACAAACAGTTTTTTTTTCATATAAATACTTAGAACTGAGAAAGGTAAAATTTTTCATTATCGTTTAGAAGAACAGTCATTGGTGAATTTTTCAAACATTACTCTGAACAAAATTCATCATACGTATTAAAATAAAAATATTTAATTTTTAATTTATAAGTAAAGTAATCCATTTGACAGGTTAATTTTCTTTGCGAGTTTATAAATGCATATCCTTAAACATTTATATTTTCTAAGTAAAGCTTGCTGATATTATATTAGATATATTGCAAAAGTGAATTCATATTTTGTTTCTTCGTGCAAATGATGATTAAATAAGACCATTTTTAATTATACTATATTTTCAATTTTTATAAACCTCTATTCTCAAAATAAAATGATGAAATATTTTGCATGATTCCAATTAAGTAAAGAATTTAATTAGATAAATAGAAGAGTAATAAAGTAAAATCATGTAATTAATTTTCATGATTCTTCTACAAAATAAAATATTAAATACAATTAAAAACTGTGAAAGTACATCAATATTTAAATACTATCGCTGAGTTTTAGTTAAATTTTGATTTCATGATCTGATGCTAATTAGTTCCTATATAAGATAATTTGATTAATCTAAATAAACTATTTAATCTTTATATTTAAAATATAATATATAATAATATATTTAAAATCACAGGTGTACATTTTTTATTGCTTTTTAAAAATTTTCTAGATTAATATGATAAAAATAATTGTTCACTAAAAAGAAACATTTTTATAATTTATTTCTATATAATTGTTCCATTTCATTCCCTTATAATTATGATAAATGAAAAGATTTTACACAAAAGACCTTTTGCACTCGGATGGTGCCTTGACTCACCATTCAAGAAGGTGCATCATTTTGACGTTTTCTTCATTTACTTTTCAAATTTAATTGTTAAAAACGCCTACATAATGGTTAAAAGATGTAGATTAATTTGTCAAAGAAATTCGACTTAAAACAATTATTTATATTTATTTTTCGTAGCAATAAACAAATCTTTGTATTAGGTGAATAATTACACACTTTTCCGAGTGCAAAGAGTCATTAGCTTTTGTTATATATAAATGTGTTGCATTTGTTCAAATTCTGTTAGTTTAAAACTATTTCTAAAGATGGAAGGTTGGAACAGTGTTAGCATACGAATGCATGCAGTTCTCCAATTTACGAAACGAGTCAATAATTGACATCTTGCTCCCGGGATAAATTGGGGAAGTTAGTTTCGGTGTGTATTCGACAAACAAGGGGTTGCTTTCACCTCTAATGATCCGAGCATTAGAATCTCTGTTTAATGGACTCTTCAACCGATTGTCTGCTTTAAAAGGAAGCTACCTCATTTCTGAGTGGAATCAGATTAGATAGGTGACTATGTTGAAAAGTCTGTTTTTTGCGGAATTGTGAAATTTTTCATTTAATATTCTTACTTTTTAACATGTTTCTATATCAAAGCGTTAAAATTTTGTTTCTAAGTCTATTTTTTTAGGAAGTTACTCAGATTTTTATATTTGAATTTACATTTAAATGGTATTTTAGATGCTATTTCCTCAAAGTTTAATCTTTGATGGAATTTTCTTAGGAAAAACATTATATGCATTATACGCATGCATGCAAGATTATAACCGCATTTTTACATAATTTAATAGCAAAATAAAATAACAAAACTAACTAGAATTATAGAACAAAAAACAATAGCAAAACAAAATAATTACAATTATTATCTGATTTATTAAAATTTAATTTAGTTTTTCACTGCAATATTTAATAAAACATTTTAGATGTTTGGTTTCTAAATAGTTAAAAAAATGTTATTAGCTTCAGTTTTCTTTAAAATGCAGTATTAGATTCTGTGAATATATATTTAATATTTTATTTATCAAAATCATTTCTTTTCTATTTTCTGTCTGCTTTTGTTTTCCATTAAAAGTGATGTATAGTTAGCACAATATTATGAAGCAGCCAATGTTTTTTTCAATTAATCTTTCAAGTGTTAGTTTAGGAATCGAAGATATACATGTTAAAATAAATGGAGATAAATAACTTTAAATAGCATAACTTTAAGCAGAGAATTTAACTTTTTATTACACATAATAATGATTGTCATATATAAAGAATGAAATTAAACTGTCAGACGTACCAAATACATTTTTGAAACCTAGTAATGCGTGTAAAATACCAAAATCCCCAAATGGGGATTGTGGAAGTGAATGGATTTTTCACTGGATTTATTTTCATGTCTTATAAAAATAATATATAGCATATTATTTTGTGAAAATGCAACCGTCTAAGAGCTACTTCTTTGCGCTGTATTGCTGAATATTGTATTACCTGCATGATACTAATGTAAATTGCAATTTAAAATTATAAATCCATTTTAAATTTTTGTAAGTTAAAAAAAATCCAAATTTTGAAAAAAATTTTCTTAAATATATTATTTTTAACTTTAAAAACTCTATCTATAATTTATTTTATACACATTTGTAAATTTGAAATTTAAAATTCCATATACTCAAAGAAAAAGACAAAGCTGTTTGCTTTCGTACAGTACAAAATAAAGAATTCAGTCAGCTGATCGAAATGCTATGGAACTAATAACTTTGAGTGATTGAAATCAAGTGAGCTAAATAACTGAATTTGCTTAAATAATTTTTAACGTAGCTAAAAATATCTTTATGTATATCTGTTGAGCAGACATACATTTAAAGAGATATTTTAGATAAGATATATAAAGTAAACAGCTTGTGCCTGAAGTGAAATTATTTTCCTCTCGATTTGCCATACTTTTGAAAAATGATGAGAGATTTCCAAGTCAGTTTCCTTTATTATTTTATATAAAAAAAAACCTAATCAATAAAAGTACAGTCGACTATAGTTAAAATTTTATTATCTTCAGGTATAAAAACACTAAAGTTCAAATTCAAATAATGTTCTTTCAGAATTTCAATAATTTGTTTTTTCCCTTGAGGACTAAACTATTTTAAATAAATAAATAGTAAATCATAGCATAATTTTCTTTATTTATTTTAGCCATTTTTTTGTTCTGTAATCCAACTAAATCTGAGTTTTACATAATAGCCCAATTTACAGTGAATTCTGCTTCTTGGATATTTATTTTATTTAGTTATATTTTTATGACACATTTTTTTCGCTTTAACGTTTTTTAAATTGACACATATTATGGTATAATTTTTTTACCTTCTATTCAAAAACGTGAATGCTTCTTTTCAGCCAAATATTCTTTTTTTATAATTTTGGCTTCAATTTCACTAATTTTTATGAAAAATATTACGAAATTATAATATTGTAACATTTTTATAAGTGTTTGAAAGAGATAATAAGTCAAGTTTCTTACATTGACCTGCATTTTATCAGGTTTCTAATAAAGTGTCAAAAAGTAACTTAAAAATAATTTATCATTATTTTTCTTTCTTATCTTTGATTTGAAAAAGGAACTATTTTGTTGCATTACATTTAAGAGATTGCATTCAAAAACTTCCTGTTAATACTTAAATTGATTTATGATATCCATAAGCTTTCAATATAATGAATGTTTGTTTTGCTTATTCCGGAATGATACTGTTCCCTTCGTAATATTATAAAGGCATTTTAGTTGTGTGGGAGCTGTAATGAAATGATGGATTTAGTTCAAAAAGGAATACAAACATTAAATCTTATATAATTTAATTTAATTTAAATATATTTAAGGCTAGCACACTTACATAAGTTTCTATTATCATGATTGCAATGTTAGATAATTACTGTATAAAATCAATACTTTATATTCTGTATTTCCAGTCATGTTGCTAATTTTTACTTAGGAAGTGTTATTTAAAAATCCATACTGGCAACAGTGGACAGATGGGACTGAGGCGAAACAATCGGTTTGGCATGAATCTTTGGTATATTTTAGCTCAAAATAGGGTGAATACAGCATTGTCAAATGTATTATCGTTGGTTAAATATAAATTTGTAGAGAATAAAATAACGGATGGTGACATTTTCGTGTCTTTGAAATTAAGAAATAAGTATCAGAATAGCTTTTATATTATTTTAGAATGAAATTTTATATAATTAAATATAAAATTCAAATATTTATAGACCAGAAACTACTGAAGTGAAGTAAAATTAATTATGGTTATATAATTTAATATATCAAGCGCTTTTGTATATTCGTAAGTTAATTCTTAACCTGCTTGTTAAACGTTTTAAAATAGTTTTCAGCGGTATGTTTCAAGGTTTATATTTTTAAGTGGTGATTTCGATGAAAAAATTACTTTGAGATGAAATATTTACTTCCAAAAGGAAAACGCCATATTTTGATTAATTTTTTTTATTCTTACTGAGTTAATAAAATTTTTAGGTATTGAATATAATTCAGAGGTGATAAGTTTATGCATTTTTATTGATGTGACTTTTGAATGTTCTTTTTCTTTATATATTTATGTAAAATATACAACCTATGATGAACTTTTGTTTTAAATTTAACTCATCTACTAGTTGCAATTATATAAGATATGTGTATATCCTCAAAATGTTCTTCCATTTAAAATCTTTTGACATTTGATTTAATATATTTAACAAAATTCTATATGTTGAGATCATTCGGATAAATTAGGTTTTTTTAATAAGTCATGCAATAAGTATTATCATTTCTTATCAGTCAAAATCAAACCTTGATTCAGATGGATTATGTCCTGAAATCCAGTTGAAAAAAATCATTCAGTAAAGCAGGTCGATAACAATTAATTTTCATTTTTTTGCACCTTAATAATTAAACAATTAATTTTCATTTTTTTGCACCTTAATAATTAAACAAAGAATTTTCATTTATTCCCGCTCCATATTAAATTATTTTCTAAGCAAAACAAATAGCTAAAGTATGTTTTCTCTCTTTCGAGCTTCGTACTCATTGCGAGCGTAAGGGATCAAAGGAAGTGAAATGGAATAAAAGGGAGACTCAGACAGACTGGAAGGAAGGCTTTGTTTCCGATCAACGATGGATTTATAGTACGATGGATATTATTTTTTCCCTAGAGAAGAATATTTCAGGAGATTATTTGAATGCTTTGTTGTTCTTTAGATATAAGATGAGAGCAGTCTGAAAAACATATTTGTGTTTAGTTTATAATTTTCTTCATGGGAAAGATTTATTTTGTGCTTCAATCGAAGAATATTTTTAGAATTTATATAGATATGATGGAATAATGATTATTACAAGAGATTTTCAATTTTATGGGAAAAGCAAAGACAAAAGAGTCCGATTTGATTCAAGATTATTTAATTATTTACATTAAACGCATTGTGCTGAAATTAAAATATACGCTCATTTTATTTTATAATGAACATAAAAATGAGTAATATTTATTTGTTGTCCTGTTTATATTATTACTTTATATATTTTTACTTTTTATATTATTACTTTTTGTTTTTACAACTATTATTGTATGATAATGTTTAGTAAAGGTGAAGAGTTTTTAATCTTAAAAAATATTAATTTTTTAAGATTAAATAAATTTAAGGAGAGTAGTCTCACCGAAATTTTCTAGCATACTCTCCAGGAAAAGTCTTATCGCCCCACCCTCATACATTCTACATATTCATACATCCTCCGCCCCCCCCACCCCCCACCCCCATGGACCCTGTATAAGACCGCATATACCCTACATGAATTTGGCCAAAACTATTAGGAAATGTATATCTTTGGAGCAAATATAGCCTTTTTACTGAATTTATCTGGAGAATATATATATTTTTCGACCAACCAAAAAAAATTTAACACGTAACTACAGCTATGGTCATAATACATACCGCATTTCATTCATTTAAATCCTTGCTTTTATGGATTATTGCATTTGCATACTTGTGAAAGTGCAAACCTACATACATACTCTCAACAATGCCGCCAAATTTGGTTCAAATTTTTAATAATAATTTGCAATTTTGATGCTAAATGCCATGTACCGAATTTTATCTCTATAGCTGTTTACTTTTTTTAATTATCAAATGTACTTGTACCAAACAGCAAGATATGCAACATTTCTCTGATTGGATTTCATTCAAAAGTTGGTAGAAATCTATAAATTTAGTATAATGTCCATATACGAAATATCCTCTGTCTAGCTTAATTTTTTTTAAAGTTATAATTTTTACAGATATGCAGACAGACATAATGGCAAATATATTTTTTTTCGAATTCAATGAGATCTTTTTTATATTTCCTCTACTTGAAAGAAAAAAGAAAGAACAAACTGAATATTACGTAATATTCAATTTCAAACGATATTCATGTTTGGGAAAATTTATTGATTGTAAACAGACATATTTCAAATGAAAATATTATTATAAATGTGGTCATTAAATATTTTAAATACTTCCTAAATGTAAATCTGTGGACATTTCAATATTTTTTTCCAAACTATTTCCTAATACGAGAAGTTATTTCCGTGCAGTTTGAAAAAAATGAAAAGAAAAATTGATTACATTGAATGGATTTATAAAATTTTCTTTTATGTATATTTTGTTCCCATTACAATATCATTTTTTAATCAAATAAGTTTCATCACATTTTGAAAATTAATTTTTTCTTTATTCTTCTATATTTTAATCTTTAAGGAAAAACAAATAATTGTCCTTGCAATCCTAATTAAATGGCGCCGTTATTTTTTTTATAAATTATTAAATAGTCATAATATATCTAAACCTTTTATCCAGATTATTAATCCAACTTTAAATAACATAACTATTCATTTAAACAATCACATTGCAATCAAAATTATAGGAATATTTTATTAGTTTCTATTAATAGATAAACTATTATATTAACTAAACATTCATTATCAAATAATAAATCAAACTATCTAAAATTCAGAAACTTCATATTAAAAAAATTTATTAAGGATTACCATTCAAGTTCAACATAAAATGGATTCTTTTAAATATTATTTCTTGTTTTCACCAACAAATAGCCAAGATTTTATGGCAAATTCACCAGCTTGTTTGATCATTTTTCTTGATATCTTACTTAAAAAGTGAAATTCCTAGATAAATACACAAAATATATTTTATAGCTCGACATTTGTTGCTATGTTGCTTTTAGTTCCGTATTTGTAGAAATTCACTTAATAAAAAATGAATTTACGCTTTTAGAAAAGAAATATATCTATTCTATGTCTTTGGAAATATTGATTTTCTTATTTGCTTACTCTTTACGGTAAACATTTTTGAAAATATACACCTTGATGTAGTTTAATTTTTATTAATATTTTATTTCATATTAATGTACAATATAGTAATTTTTTTCTGTGAATTTCATTATAATTTTTCATTGTAATAAAGTTAAAACTATTTGATTTAAATTTATACAATTTAATACAATGTTTTTTTCTCTTGTCTAATTTTTCACAATTGACTAACGATCGCATTAATTTATCAATGAAGTAACCCCTTAAAGGGCCATTTTTTTCCTAGTCATATTATGTTAAAATATTTTTAGGCTTGCAATTAGAATAAGAAAAGAGATTCATTTAGCTTATTAGATAAATTTAATAATTAAGTGACAAATCAAGACGCATCATTTTGTGTGATATAAAGAACTGAAGCATCTATGTTTCTGTCTTTCTAAAAAAATTTGTAAGAACTTATTCCAACCTACATAATTTCATACAAAGATTGATAAATTTGGTGGGAAGCATACTTCCTACGGCCTTAGAAAGGGTTTAGCAACATTTCCAGCTTTTTAAATAAACCTAGTTTATTTTAAAAATTGAAAAATGCAAGATAATGATATATGAATAGTTTTATAGTTATAGTAACAATGATATGTAACTGAAAATTACATTCAAAATGCTAACTAAATTTAAATTAATTAAAAACGTTGTTAAGAAATGGCCATTATTTTAACATATTAAATATTAATAATCACAAATGAATTGGGTTCAAGAATTTTGGGAAAAAGCGTATTATATTTTGAAACTTACTAATTAATTATTTTTAAAAGTATCAAAATATGTATACAAAATTATTTAGTTACATAGTATAACTCTGACTTTAAATACGAAACATTTTTCTTATCACATCAAACTTTTGCAACTCTGTCTGTAAAACATGTTTTTCAGCGATTGATAGATTTTAGAAGCAAAAGCATAGAGCTACTTTAAAAAAAAGCGGAATATATAGAGAATATATATTAATATACAAGTTTTATTACATTTATTTCTTTAGAATTCGTGTACACCTATTTGTAGAATTCTTTGAAATAATTTAACATTTGATTAAAAAGATAAACTTTAATAATTTCTATACATAAAATAAGAAACATATGAATAGTTTGTAATAGAAATCTTCTCTATTCAATACATTTTTCTGGAATCTTATTCACGAATTCTATGAAGTGTTTAGAAGCTTTTAATTAAGACTTTGCAACAGTTTATGAAATTGTTCGTTTTTATTAATTACCAAATGCGTTTCAATTCAGAGAAAAAATTAGTTTATCTTTTAATATGATACTCCTATTAAATAAAAACATTATATACAATTTAATATTTAGCGACTTCAGAATCACCATTTGCAGTATTATAACAAATATTTTATAATTATTTAAAAATTGAGAAAGACTAAAGATTGTCCTCCGAAGTTTTAACAAATGCTTGCAAAGTCTTTTTTTTAATTCTGGGATATAAAAACCTTTATAAACTTATTTATAGTTCCTTATAAACTTATATTTAATTAAAAAGAGTATAGTAATCAAATGAGTTTAAATCGACTGCATTAAACAAATAATTTACAATTTTTGGTTCAATTATTTATCTAAACGCAATTAACTCAATTTCTTTAATAAAAAAAATCCTTCAAAATTTAAAAATTTTATTCGAAGTGAGCAGAATGCTGGATGACAATTTTTACACATAAATATATTTCCAGCCTTTTGAATGTTTATCAAGAGAAAATAAATGTGAAGTGTAAGAAATGCAGAAATGTAGATTTAATAAAATTTTAATATTTGAAAGTTTATAAAATGCAAAATAAAATTTGAAACATATTATATTTAGAAACATAACATTTATTTCGTAGTTCTAATATGCCACTATTTCTTAAAAAATAATAATAAGTCCTCAGAATTTAAAGTATGGATTTAAATCATTCAATGAAAATATTGGCTTTAAAAGTTCTCTAAAAAGCATAAAAGTTTTTGGAAAGAAGTACTATATACTATACTATTATACTATTTAATTTAAAATATCAAACTGAACGCTGTGGGCAGGCATCTGCTTTTTCGCACGCATTAATAGTTCTAATTTTAAAAAAAATCTCACCCGATTTCAATGAACTTAATCTGATCATGCTGAAAGAAATAATACTTACTCATGCACTAAACATTTTAATTAATTATCTGTGTACGCCGTGCCGAATTAAATCGACGAAATTGATCTAGCTTCTGAGTTTGTGGACTGAGACAAGGATTTTTTTTTCGATATCTCTCGTAAAAGGAGGATGACAGGAAATCGGTGACTGTTCATGAAACAAACAACGGTCAACATGCATATCCGGTATAGCTTGGTTGAATTTCGAAATCCTGAATATATAAAGATTATAAGCCTGGATATATAGGATTATGAATTACAAATTGACGAAACTGGTATAATGATTGGGGCTGGAGAACTATGTCATGTTTTCTTTTTCTATTGAGAATGTACTGTGAGGTAGTGTCCTAGTGAAATATTGCGAGTAGTTGTGATTGGAAAGCCTTTTATTTATTTTTTTCCTATACTTTAAATATATAGTTGTTTGAAACATTTATTATATATATCATTATATTTTCTTTAATGCTATAAAATTTTTTGATGATTAGAGGATGATTATACCCAAAGCGTAAAATTTTGTAGTTATTGAGGCTTGAATCTATATTTAATCTCATTATAAATATAAATCGACTAAATTATTTATAACTGAATAAAAATTTATGACCAACAACATAAATTCTGTATGAAATTTATGTGAATTGCAAGTATATTTATAATATCATAGCGCATCACCGCTTTGTATGCTATTTTACACATATGATGGTGATAAATTCTCATTTTAAATGATGTGCAATGGAAGAAAGTGCCAATAATAAAAATTAAATTATGGACCATAAGGAGCAAAAATAAAAAAAAATTCTTTCAAAGATACGAAAAATTCTCCTCTCCCCTCGAAAACTACAATGACATCCCATATTATTAAGGGATTGATATGCATGAAAGGTATCCGTTTAGCTGGAAGCTGTAAGAAATGTATGCTCGGGATTCCTTTATATGTTCTTAGAGTCCCCCCCCCCACAATTTGGCAAATCCATCTAGGCCAGAGTATCTAATGAACAAAGCATGTACCACAAGCATTCAATCAATTAAATTTAATGAAAGGAACAAAATTTATCAGTGACATCCGAGAGATTTGGGTGGGCTCTGTAGCCTTTATAAGGGTATTTGCAGTCTTTCCGTGTTGATAGAATTCAAGAACTACCAAATAACGAAAAAAAATATTGGATTATCCAAAAATATTATTCAAAACATATATGATTGTGAAACAAATATTCCTTAAAATTTAAAATCCTAATTCACTTCGCAGTTCTGATCATAATAAAATTTTTGCTCAAGACTAAAAGACATTTAAAACCGAAGAAGTTAATAAATATACGTAAAAAGAGAATGCTTCAAGCCCCTTTGGATGGGCATTTGAAAGTTTCGTGTAAAATATTTTTTTCGATGTATAAAGATGACTCCTGCAAAGATATTGGAATCCGGAAAATTGCAGAAATAGTCTTAATTCACAAGAAAAGGGAAAACACAACACATTTTAAATCTATAGTCTATCTGATTTATACATAAGGTCAAATTTTACATAAACTCAAGATAAATCTATTTATTAATTTCGTCGAGGATTCTGATATTTTAAATAAAAATCAGCATGGATTTAGAAAGGATAATGATACTATTCGTTTTACTAATACTAATTTTATAGATGCCGAATTAGAAAACAAAATTTTCTGTATGGTCCCGCTGGAAGTTAAAAATGCATTCATCCCTATTAAATGATGCCAAATTAATTAATTAATTATTACTAATATGCAAGACAATAATAAGAATTGCTGTATTAATAGTTTTTCTTGAGAATAGAAACGTTAAATTATCCAATGAAATTGGATACAATATTAGTACTTCTCAAGGTTCTTATGCAAATCTGCTTTTAAGTTATCAGTGTCCAAAGATATACTAAATTGACTTCCTTTAGAAAAGCGCACTTTGAATCAAGCATATCTTGGCTATATAATAAAATAGTATCCGCATCCTATATTTCAACATCAGCAAGAGTGTATTGTTGACCTTTGAAATTTGGACTGAAATATCTAAGAATAAAACTTTATATTTAGTCTAAATATATATTAATATTTATATATTTAAGAATATAAAGGATATAACTCATTAATCAAATAATAATGTTGCTAACATTTATGCAGATAGATCTACACAAAATGATAGAGTAGGATTTTGGGCCGTTACCAAAACAAGCAAGAAACTGACAATAAAATATTTAGATTTGGCGAGTATTGTAGTGTCTTCATGGTGGAGACGTTACAATCATGGATCAGGAAAACTAATGAATACATTGCAGTTGATAAGATAAAAGACATTAAAATTATACCAGAATCTTGTTAATTCTTATGTTCTACGATTTCCTTTCTGAAAACTGAAATTTCATAAATGTCATCAAGCGAATGATTGGAAAATATCTATAAAATTCTCCTTTTGGATAAAAGCAACATTATTATTTGATTTCTGTCATAAATAAATATTCAGAAGTTTAGTTATATTAACGTCCCGTTGTAAAGCAACACTAGGGCTATTTTTGGACGAACCTCGTAATTTTGAACCGCTGTCAGATGACGAGGACGACATCTGAGCTGGCACCCCCATCTCCACGCCACGCCACACCACACCACACCACACCACACCAGCGGGAGAACTTTTGGCATGACGGATTTAACGTGCGACAGACCCCCTTACACTACGGTTCTTCGGTGGAATCGGGTCTCGAACCTGAAACCCTACTGCTCACAAACCGAGACCTTACCACCAGGCCACCGCGGCCAGTAAATATTCAGAAAGTCAAGTAAAAATCGATTTAACCGCCATTAATTTCAACAAATCTTGTATTCAAATTAAAAATAAGGGCAATATAAAAAATGATTAAATATTGGCCTATTTTGGCCAATATTTAATCATTTTTAAATTAATTTTTAATCAAAATAGGTGTCGGAAATTCACAGAAGGCAGATGGACGATGGAAAACTACTTTGATAATGTCGGTACCAAAAGGATTCAAATAAATTTTCACTTTAACCAAATTCTCACAGGTCATTGTATTTCTAAGGCCCATCGGTTCAAAAATTTTAAACAAAACTGGTTGTTTCTCCTGTGTGAAAGCAATGCATATGATTTCACTTATCAAATCATACATAATCAAAAATATTTGGAATAATCAGTGCGAACAGCGGGCTTCTAGTTAAGTGTAAACAGAACTGACAACCTTTGTTGCGGCAAGCAAGGAAGCAAAAAATTCTATGCAATTACTTTTAGCTTGAGTGGCATCACTTTTTTTTAAATTGTTGTTATTCTTTAAAACTACTCATATACTTGTAACGCCTACTTATTGTGATGAAATAAATATATATCATACTAACGTCTTCCCAATATATGGTGCGAAACCCGGGAGCAACTGAATCAGGATCTTGATTTTATACTTCCTGCTTTTTACGAAATATCGGCAAGCTAAGTTTCTTACTGAATATTTTGTGTTTATACTTCGTATTACTGCAATGGCGACGCCTGATGAAACTATAAACAAAATGGCGCAACTCAAGCGAAATCGGAAAACAATTCGAGGTAACATTACTCATTTTTCTGTTGAAATAAGTAGCATAAAATATTATTTTTCAATTGAAGATGTGGAATATACTTGTAATCATTTAAGAACTGTCTTAAATGAAAATATTTCGTCTTCCCAATAGCCATATTAAAATTCTAAATTAACATGATATTGATATCCTGATAAATAAGAAACTTTTGACTTATGAAATGAATGATTATCAATAACTATTCCATTAGAACCGCAATATTGCTACCATTTAAAATTGTATTCTAACATTTTAAATATTTTCCTTTTTTCTTATTTTCTATTTTTACTTTTTGTGTTACAATTTTTCTTGATTCCGTTGTTTAGAATTCAGACGGATTTGAATATAAAATTCTCATATTTACCCTTTGGTGGCTTATGGTTTTCTTAAGTGTCTTCATACTTATTTTATTTGTACTTTGTGTTTCTTCTTTTCTCATTTGGTTTCTTCTTGGTTGGGATTTGGATCTTGCATACGTATGTCATACTAACTATACATAATATAAACGAACGTTTAACTCATCAGATTGTGTCATGCTCTTTTATATGTTTGTAGAATTAGTCTACCTGGAGCAATAGTAAATATCATTTGTAGAACATTGTATTTTTCTTTGCATTTACTGAAAAACTGCTCTGTAATCTGTTGCGGATTTAGTTCTTTCTTTCCAAAATGAATTGTCTATCACAAATGTAGAAACAATTTCTTTCACAAATCCCATCTTATTATTATCAAATATAATGAATGGATTTGTGTTGATAATACCCAACCAGTATTTGCGTGTATACTGATTAATGAATTTAGTATAGTGCTCATATAAATCTGATTTCCATATGTTTATATTTTTAGTACCAAACGAATGAATTGTTGAGCCTATATTATTTTAAATAACCACTTATTTTCCAGTTATTGTGGCAATGATATTTAAAGATTCAACAGACCATTCATTTTAAATGTAACAGAGGTTAAGATGCTTATTCGAGATAAATTGGATTCGCCCTTTATTGAAATGTGGATTTTAAATTATCCTCTATTAAATTACATCTGATTATCTTAAAAGTTTCTTAATAATTTTAGATATTTTATTTGAAATTGATTTCTAAATAGATGACGCTTTAGTGCTATAGTACAATTATTTTTGTAAATGCAAAAAAAAAAAAAAAATCCTATAAATATAAATGATGATTTTGTTACATTCTATAAAATATTGCCTATTAACATTGCCAACATTTTTTGTTTAATATATAGTACACAGGATTCTATTCTATAACTAATCATATTATAATAAGGTTTGCAGTATTTTTGAAAATGAAATCACTTTTAAAATTTGTTTAATGTTATTTTAAAAGTGATAAGAAAATCAATATGCAATGTTTACAAGAAAAAATATTTTGAAACATGTTAAAATGTGATTAAGAACATAAATAACATATATTCATACAGTTTTAGCATATATTAACTAATGCTAAAATGCATAAGCCATATTTGATAATATGATAAATTAGATATTAATTAGCTTTTAAAATGTTATTTGTATTGTATCAATTTGAAATCAATGGTTTGAAATTTCTTCTTAGTTCATCTTGTTATAAAAGTTTCTCTGTACTTCAAATATATTTCGAATAAATACAAAGATTTCAAATAAAACTCAAAGAAAGGTATAAAATTCTGAAAATGAATGCAGTTTGAAATGTTGCTAGATAATTTAGTTTTTGTATATTATGTTTTGCTTTCACAATAAAAGCCGAAAGCAAATACAGTCATTCTTTTGAATCAAATTTGAAAAATTAAAAGGATTTAAAAAAATATTGATTTTTTTCTACCCAAATTCTATTTGGTGTTTAAATATAAGAGATTTTCATATGAAGCATATATTGGTAAACAGATTTCTTATGTGAAGGATATAACGAAATAATTCACTTCTCGCCGCCTTGATAAGTTGTTCATCCTCCCATATAAAATGCTTTAATTTAGTAATATGAACAACTTTGAGTTACGTATTATCCCACCTATAGCATTATAAATATTTTAAATTATGCTTGTGCAATAAAAACAAAGCATTTTGATTGATTAGTTACGTAACAAAAATGGCGAAGTTAATTGGCAATTAAAATTGGCAAAATTGGCCCAGTTGCTGGAACTGAGATTTTATTATGAGATATTATTATTGGAAATGGTGAGTGGGTGGGATAGTCAAGCACTGACAGCGTATAGAGATATCATTAGTTTAATAAAATATAATGAAACGCTGATTTTTGTAGAAGGATTGGACCTAGGAATGATGGCTTTCCTCGTGGTGACAGTGACGTATGGTTTTCGCGATTTCTTTCCAAACTGGAGGTGGGATGGACAAATGACAATCGACGAAAATCTGGGAGTCAGGGACTTCCAAATGAAGTAAAACAGGCGAAATCGGATATGCTATTGAGACTGGAGGACAGGTTTTTTTTAATTTTCCTAATATATATATGATTTATTATTGGTAAAACCATATTAAGTAGATATATTCAAGTTTAATCTGTTACAGAGGAACAATTTAAAGAAAAGTGTATCGTTCAAAGTATTCTATTTTTCAAAAATTATTTTCATATTAATATTAAGAAGAATTATTTATATCAAAAATTATTGCTAAAAAAACGTTTTTTTGTTCTACATTAACATTTATATCTGTATTCTATTTTATATAAATTGTTCTTTTAAACATGGAAATATGAATTAATTCATTTTAAAAATCATTGTTCTGGTAAATGTTTCCTTCATTGGTTCAAATAAATTTCGAAATTGATTATCTATAATTTATCTCCATAAAAGTAATTTGTGCATCCACTTGCTATTATTTCAATTCTTTAATCAATCAACTGTCTAGGAGAGATCGTGAATGCATACCTAATCTCATTTGCAAAACTGAGTCAGTAATTACCGTCTCGATTCCAGGATAAATTCAAAAAGTTTGTTCCATCATCTGCTTGCCCCGTAAGGGACTACTCCACTACTGACGATTCAATTACGGATCACGGAATGAGTTCAGTTACTGATCGATTGTGTGAAAATAGATTTTCATCATCAGCTACTGTGTAATAGAGCTTCTTCACTGTTTGGACGATTTGTCATTTTGATTTTGATCACTGTTTTGAGATAAAAGAGTTTTTCAGTTTGATTTTTTTTAAGATAATTCTTCGCAAAATTATAAATATCTTTTAGTATAAATTCTTAAAATTTTATCTCTATGCTAAAAGTTAAGACAATTACAGTGATATTCGGTGTTTATGGTTTAATGGCAGCCATTTCGTTGTTAGAATAAAAATCGTCAAATATCTGATTCAAATAATTATAATAGTTTACATCAAATATTTTTTGTTACAATTTGTTTGCCTGATGAGCAAAGCAATTTTTTTTATTATTTTACTTATTAAATAAGCTAAAAACAATTTTCGTTTCCTCTGCCATTTTTGATGTATTCACGCAGAGTTTAGAAGTGATAGTTCTAAACCTATTTTATTGATGAAAAAAATCCGATGAAGGATATGGAAAAGAAGCAAGATCGCTAAATTAAAAAAAAAAATGTCTGATAGAAATTACAAAACTTATAATGGAGATCTAAAATTCTTTATGTATATAATATTCTAAATTGAAGGAATTGATATTGCATTTACAAGACTATAATAATTTCATTCTCTTGTTATTTAGCTTTTCCATCATAATCGCAAGATTAAAAATTTTTTAATTCAATAGCATATCATTAATTATTGTAAATTCATAATTTAGACATTATGCACTTCGTATTTTTCTCTCCATCTCTATGAAAATCAACCATTAATCAACTATCACATAATTGTAATCGTTTATAGATCAATATTCAAAACTGGGATATCGAATAGAATTTTCATTTACAACTTAAACAGTTTTTTAATGTGAAAAAATGATACAAAAATGGAAAAAATGGATAATTAAAAGAAAGAGAATTCCCTTTCTTTTTAAATTGTTCGGAGCACAAAAAAATCACAAACGATCAAACATTTCGAAAACTTATTGCATAAAAAGGTTTACTTTACTAATAATATATAATGCATAATAGGTAAAAGTACATTTCTTACATCATTACATAAGAAATGCATGCAATACAATTTATTTAATTTCCATGTTCCTGATTAATTATAGTTGCCTGATAGAAGGAATTTCTTTCAATGCCAGTTTCCATCGAAAATGAAAAGAAAAGGGAAATCTCCTGCATTTTAGATGGTAGGGCCCCTTCTTTAACAGCAAAAAATGTCTTAATTTGTTAGAAAAAATGTTTATTATCAGTCTGAAGCATCTGACATTATATACAACTGATATTATAATTATGTAATGATTTTTCTCTCCTAATTATTGCTTTCATTTTTTCCTCATTTCACTTAACTTAAAGCATATTTTCATGTACAATTGATTTATATTCCTGTAGAATAACAAATTTTTATTCATATAAATAATTTTAGTCTATGTGGAATCGATTATTTGATTAAAATGTCGAGTGTATACAATTGCAATTTTGCAATATAAAAACGAATTTGGTCGCCTTTTCTATATACTAACTAAAGTGATGCCATTGTATAGTTATCGAATACAGCAACAGACAGGAAAGGATAACAAAGACACTCGTCTGGAGTTTCATAGACATGCCATTGTCGTTTTGATCAATTGTAAAAGGACAATGAATAATTTTACAATTTAAAACAAAGGAGAATTGATATGATTGTGACAAAAGTTAATGTAGTTAACTTCATGTTGCAACAGTTAACATGAGATTTTACTACCTATTTCTTTTCGGTAAAAACATTTTCCCATTTAAAATTATAAATTTCTACTTGAATTAATAGCTATTCTTAAGTGCCTATTTTGAGGCAAAGTGAATCCTAATGTTACCAACTTTTTTGCATACGGAAAATTTTCAGTAAGCAAGAACAGAGAATAGGAGAAACTGAAAATGACGTATATCTATCTTTTTCTTGTATTGAATATCGAAATATCTCCTGCTAAACACATTAAGAAAAACTACAAACCCCACAGGGCAACACCCAGAAATTGGTGATAAGATGCTTTCGGTATGGTGGTTAGTTCTCGTTTTGACTATGGATAAAGTAATGGTAAAGGGTTTATTTACTCCGTATTGATGATTGCACATACCTTGAATGGAAATGGCTGCATCGTGTTCGATGGCTATTAGAACTCATTCAGTTCCACGTTGCTCAATCAGTTACTCATCAAGTATTAGTATGACGACGCGCTTTATTCAGATTATCCTGGATGCTTTGGCAAGTCTGGAGTGGTTCTTTTGAAACTTGACGTAAGCTCAATTATAAGCTAGTGAAATATTTTTAATTAACTGCTACATTAGTAGCAGAGGCGTCTACTTAGATATAAACTATTAGTAATATTTTCGCAATTTTTTTAGTATTGTGAGTATAAATAGAAATACAAAGATAAAGTTTTATCAATTTTTGTTGCATATTTTGATACTTAGACAACACAATAGTTATTCTTTGTGAGGACAAAATTCTTCCTGTATATTGGAAATATTATAAAATTACAAAAAAAAATATATATATATATCTTGCTGGTAAATAAGTAAACTCTAAACTACTTTTTCGAAAATCTGTTCTGTGTTGATTGTAATTAATAGCGGATAGAAATTCTCTAGCTCAACAGAATTGGTGAAAAAAATTGAATTTTAGCTCAAGCGCACTTTATAAAGCAACATTTCTAAAAAGCGAAAATTCTACAACGATTAGAATTTGACTGGAATTTTCATCCCATGTAAATATATAGTATATGATTGAATATCAAAGCTTACCCAAGTAAAATCCCTTTTAAAATATATATATATATATATATATATATATATATATTTAAAATGAAATACTGATATAATAAAATATTATTGAATGATTATTACAAAGTATTTCAGTTCTATAAATATATAATAATATTAATACAATTGTACTGCATTTTACTGGTCCCGAACTTGTACCTCAAAATGTTTAGAATTCGCAATTTTTTTTCAAGCACACTTGATAAAGTAACATTTCTAAGTTGGAAGCCCTACAACTATTAGAATGGGAATAGTTTTCATCTTGAACTAGCCATTAACTAATAATTTATTACTTTAGTCATTTGAGCCGCTTTAAAATTAACAACAATCACATTTCTGAATTATTGATATTTGTATCTAGCTTTTATTCTGTTGTACTAAACAATTCCTCCCAATTTTAATTGATATTATATTTTAAAAATATTATTTCAACTCTTAAATTTAGTATAGTTATGCTGAAAATGTACTTAACTAAAATCTTTTTAAAATAGATGTATTGTTCACAAATTTCATTATAACTTATAAAGTAAGCTCATAAATTTGCAAAGAACTTATATAGAGATAGCAATACATTATCGGCGAATTTCTTGCAAACTTAGTATGGGAAATATACTATTTATTATTAAAATTGAAGTATAAAAGAAAAGGGTTTAATCTTTCAAATATTATTTCTGAATATCATACTAACATGAAATTGTCGATTTTTATAATATAAAATTTTATCATTCAGAACAGCTATAATCAAGTTAATAATTATATTTAATGCACAAACACCAAGTGATCGAATTATACATAAAATTACGAGCGCCACCATTTCATTAAATAGAAGATACAGTTAAATAGACAACACAGTTAATCGGTTAAACTAACATTAAAATGAGATATTTCATGAAATATCGCTTTCTTAATTTTAAAACTTGTTAACAATATTTGTGATAATTGCCTGGAAGGAGAATGGAACAAAAGAATTTTCAACAAAGGATTCATTTGTAATTACTCTTAAGTTATTAGTTAATTAATTATTCATTGAATACACAGTCTCATTTCATTGCTTCGGAAAGTGAAAATTAAACTCAAACATAATTTACCTTTTCCTAAAAATTAACTTGTATCTTCTTATAATGGTTTTAACTACCGAAATCTAAAAATTTCAAAATGATGTTCCATTTAAAATGGCTCAAGATCCTTTAGCGTGAAAAGGCATAAAATAGTCTAGAAACATTCAATTTGAAGTTACAAAATTGAATATTTGTAGCTATAGGCATTATTTGGCTCTAATATATGACATGTGATAACATGGATATGGTTCGAAGTCTAGACAGAACTTTCATACATTCAAATTTTAAATTCGTTATTTGGAGAAAATTTTGAAATGTGAATAATACCAAACATTCAAAACATATCACGTAGCTATGGTATAGGTAAACAAAAGTTATACTTAAATATGCTCTCAACATCGTAAGGTTTTAGAACATGCAATGAAAATTTATATGTTTCCAACTATCTTAAGCTGTTCGAGCATTTGGTTGAGATTTTATGGTACAAAAAGAAGTCGCAAATGTCTGGTGAAATGCAGTAGTTCCAAATTTATAAATAATTTGAATTCTGCAGGATACAAGGAAAATTCCAAACCATGAGAAACATTTGAATTAGTCCATGAAATATGATAGTATCCAGAAATCTATTTTCAAACAATTTAATAAAATGTTACATTGAATACCGAGTTGAAAGAAAATATAAGTGAAATAAACTTCAGTAAGGATGTGTTTAACATTTATTTGTCAAAACTTAAAATATAATAATGGCATGAATGTTACTAACAATTATGGATTTACTAAGACCATCCAAATCGTATATAAAAATGCACACGTGAATGTTTAACTGAAAATACATGTGTTTGCAATAAAATGTTTTATAATTATTTAAATTGTAATTTTATTTCCCTCCGAAACTGATTGATCATTATGTTTATCTAACATTTTTCATTAGCTTAAGCGCTAGACCAACAATACTCCAAAAATTTAAAATCAGTTAAAGCAATTAAACACATTAATTGAAGTGAGACAATATTCAACTGTATTTGTAAGAAAAAAGCTGCGAATTCTAAATATTTTGTGATACGAATAAAGCGTGGTAAAAGAGAATTGTATTCATTGTAGTAATAACTAAAATACTAATATATAATATATATTACTATCAGCATTTCTTTTCAAAAAATAATAATATATAATATAAAGTGTGTGTGTGTGTGTGTGTGTGTGTGTGTGTGTGTGTGTGTGTGTGTGTGTGTGTGTGTGTGTGTGTGTGTGTGTGTGTGTGTGTGTGTGTGTACGTACACTTACTCATTCTCGCTCTATATATTATTTAAAATAAGTACTGACTATCTGTGAATTTCTGTAATATTTATAAAGATTAATTCTTACTGACAAAGTTTTGACTTTTCAAAATACTTAAGTGTATATCATATGCTATCCAAATTTAAAAGAAACAAAGGAATGAATTGAGCAATATTGCGTAAATTGAAATATGTAAATCACTAAATAATAATTAATTCCATGAAAAGTAACAAAATAACGGAATTGGAAGAAAAAGAATCAGATATTTAAAGAATTAACTCAATTCATCAAACTTTTTTGAAAAAGTTCGTTCATTATTAATGCTTTTACAAATACGTTTCTATTCTTCAAAAGAGGAATTTCTACCTGTCTGAATTTTTTTTATTTTGATATCTTCAGTCAATAGAGATTTTATAAATAGAGGGCTAAAAAAAAACATTCTAAGAAAAAAAACAATTTTCGAGTATATTACACAGAAAACCTTCAACATAATACAGTGCCCGAAAAAATTATAAGGACACGCGAAAAATCGTCAAATCTAGAAGCCTTGTTTACAGAATCGAATGCAAATTTTTGCAGCAAAAATAGAAGTAAAACTAAAATATTTTATGCGTAAAGTAATTAAAATTTTCAATTTTAAATCTGCTAAAATTTAAATTTTGATTTTTAAACCTAAATGGAAACGGAAAAAAGTATAAGGACATTGCTTTTTCTCCAGTAATTATTTAAAAATTTGCATATTTGAAAGCATAAAATGACAATTCAGAGTTAAAAGATTCATTTGCGAAAAGAATTTCCCATTCAGGGACTTTCAGTGTGAATTTTTAAACGATGCTCAAAGGAACTCAACTTTCTGACTCTGAAAAAGGAAAAATTGTTGCTTTTCGAGAATGTGAATTAAGTGGATGGGAAATTTCAAAAAGAATCAAGAGATCTAAAACGGTGATTTATAATTTTCTAAAAACTCCTGGGATGTATGGTATGAAAAGCGAACTGGGAGACCAGAAATTCTCACTCGTCGACAAAAAAGAATGATTGTAAGGAGAGCTTGCGAGGAAAAAGAAACCGCAAATGAAGTTGGACAAAATTTGAGTTTACCATGCTCAACAAGGACTGTTCAAAATGTTTTGAGTAAACATCCTCAAGTTTCTTATGGGAAATTAGTGTCACGCCCCCTTCTTACAAATCATCATAAGAAAAGAAGAGTTTACTTTGCCAAAAAATACATTTCTCTTGGTCAAAAGTGAGCTGATGTAATTTTTTCGGACGAAAAAAAGTTCAATCTTGATGGACCTGATGGTTTTCGTTATTTTTGGTATGATCTGCGAAATACCAAGAAAGTGTTTTCCAGGCGTGAATATGGTGGTGGCTCAGTTATGGAAAAAATATCTGTTGGCATTTAAAAAGATCTTTCAGGATCTATGACCTCTCGTTTTATTCAAGTGATTGAAAATAAAGGTAGTTTTCTTGTTTATTGAAACATTTTTTAAGTATTTTACATGTCCTTATTTTTTCCGTATTTCCTTTAATGTTAAATTTTGTAAAATCAATATTTTGAAGCTAAATTATGTTTTTTATGTGGTATAAGTGTTTTCACAAAATTATGCAGCAGAAGTAAGAAATATAAAAAGTTCATTTAGGTGAAATGGAAATAAAGCATATTTTCATGCAATTATATGTTGTTCTTATACTTTTTTCACGCACTGTAATTGAATAGGCAATAACATTTTATTAAATTTCTGATGGTACATTTTCAAGTATTTTTAATAAAAGAGTAAGGTATATGCACATTTAAATACTTGATTAAATTAGGTGAAAATCTCATAAAATAAATCGATTAACTCCTTTTATAATAATTAGAATATATTTTAACACAACTGAGATAACGGATTCCAAAATTTAAATTTTATATTCATATTTAAAATTTGAATTTGACTGTAGAACTTTCTAATATTCAATTTAAAAATTTTTCTATGAAGTTTTTATTTTGATTCTCATTCTATAAAACCGGCTCAGTCATAAAATTTCTAATAATAAGGTATGGAGGTCTTTTAAGTCTGCTATCAAGACTTTTTCTTTTATAAAACAATATAATCATAATAATATAAGTAGCTCAACATGCATAAATCTAAGAAAAGAAGTTAGTGCGGTTTTTTTTTCTTTTTTCTAAGTATTTACTTTCGGACATCAAATAATATTTTTCTCTCATTCTGCTTTCTCTTTCACGTACTTACATTTTTTTCTTTGATTACTGGACTTTGATAAAAAATAAATATTCAGTACAGTACGGTATAAAAATTGTACATTTTAAGGCACTATTACTTTTCTTATTTATTTTAATATTTTCTTTAAATTTTATAGTAAAGATTCAGTTTGTAGAACAAACATAAAATATTGTAATTTCATATAAACACAGAATACAGGCAAAAACATAAAATGTACACCAAAATTTTTTATGATGAAACAATCTGCTTTAAAGAAATGTTTAGTATTAAGATTTAAGAGCATATCATAAAGCGCATAAAGGGTTAAGATGCAATCAGTTTAAGTGCTCAAACAGTTTAGAAATAAAACTTCATGAAATGTTCCATTTCAGAAGATTAGATAGCCATCTATTAGCTTCCGATTACTTTAAAAGAACAGCTCTTAACTGCAAAGGTATGTCTCGATATCTACTGTTAACGTTTTCTTGTATAAATGGACTTCTTCCTGCCAAGGCTGGACTCGTAATTTGAAATTTAGGTGACTATTTGTCAATTGTTAAAAAACATTATTTTTTGCTTAATTTCTGATTCCGAGAAAAAGTTGGGACCTGATTTTGTGGTTTAAAATATAAATATATTTTTCGTTTCTTGCATAAAATGCGTTTTCGTACTATTACTATCTATTCATTGTTTTCTATTACAAATTATACCAATGATTAATTTGCATTTAATGATAAGCTTCGTTTTGAATTTTTTGAACAGTTTTTAAACAAAATAGTTATTACACTAAACTTAATAAAGTGTACTGTATTTACTTGAATACAGTTTTTAAACAATACTTATTAAATTTAAAAAAAATGAAGAGATATGCCTTATTTTATTCAAAAATTTTGAAATATTAAATATAATATAAATAATTAGTTGGTGTCCTGCATATTAAATGCATGTACACGCTATTTTTCGACTTACAATCTTGTTCCATTCCTAGTGACAATTCGCAAATCTTGCATACTTAAAGTTGGAATTCATATTTTTGAATTCTATTTTTTTTAAAAAGCTTTTAAATATTGAACACAAAACAGAACAGTTCAATCTAAGTAAGCATAATTATTGTTTATAATGAGGAAAAGAAACACATAATATGTACTTTATAGTGCGTACTGTAAACAAAACTGCAATTTCAAATGGTTCTCTATATTAACGTTTCTCTTTTGTGATTGCAAATGAAAAGGGCTAAGAAAGAATACAAACGATAATAAGAACAAAATGGAAATAATATGCGCGAGTGCAATGTCAGTATACATAGCTGAAAGAACAAAGAAAACTTTTGAATCCAATTTTCACCTAGTTAATCCATTTGCATCATAAGCGCATATATGCGCGCATTTTGCCTGGCAACTATCACCAGAGCACATATATGCGCGCATTTTGCATGGCAACTATCACCACAGCGCATATATGCACGCATTTAAAAAAAATGGTGATAAGAACGAATTTTTCAGTTTTCTGTGTGGTGCAAATGGGTTAAGACATTTGGAGAAGGCTGTATATTATCTCTATAAATTTATACATTCTTTTAGGTAATGGTATGCAGATGATAAAAAATTTCTGAACTTTTGGTTGCCCATTGCAGTTTTTCACATCATATTTTGTAGTCAAATCATCATTATAGTTAAAAATCATTTTAGGTTCGAAATTTAAGTATTAGGTTATAAATATTTTATTAAATAATAAAGAAAATTCCTTTAAATTCTCATTAATGTAAAAGCCTATCACATGATCTGAACTTAAAAATATATTCACAAAAATATAAGGGCATTAAAAGCATATGCTTATTCATGAGCTCGGTGGCATTTCTTCTCGTTTAGTGAAAATTTTATAGTACTTAGCTTTATAGTTACCTTCGTTAGTTATAGTTAGTTTTATTTTTACCATTGATTTCAGCTCCAACTGAGAGAATACTGCTTGAATTAAAATTAAATTATGTACCATTGCAATTGTCATACAAATTTGCAAACGTATCGTTTGGAATGGGTGCATGATTCCAAAACAAAAGGTGTGTAGCTCTTTATCGAATAATGTGTAAGCTGGAGAATGCAGAATTATAGGGAAAGTTGTTATCTCATTATTAAGTGAATTGCATTTAACTCTACCTGTAATTTTGAAGGTAATTTCAGCAAGCAAATATAAATATCTTCCTGAAAGCTTATACAATATTCGAAGGGTAACAAGGAATACCAAGTAAATACTGCGTATTCGGTGATATCTTTCTGGGGAACGTCGAGAAACAACTGTTTAACCTACGTGATAGAACATTCCTTAAAACAAATCACATCAGATTTAATTTCTATTTCATCTCGAATTTTATGCCTTAAAACTCTTTTTGAAAGAGTTAATGATGAGTGTCTTTCTAGAAGACACATAAGACCTTCTATGGCTTTGTAAACATTCAATTATAGTTCTGAAGAATGAAACTGATAATAAAATGAACGAGTATATGCATAAATATTTACCATGAAATTTTATTATGTTTATATAAATATCTTGATACTCTGATGAATGAAGATCAAACTTTTTACTATCTAATAAACATCTGGAATTATTTCAACCCACCTGGAAGGCCAATATACATATATATTGAATTCAAAACTAGGTTTGCCCATCTTGCTTATTTATTAATTTAGATACACCCGAATTATGTAACGAAACAAGAGTTTCCGTTGGGTATAAATCCTTCAGCTATGTAATATGTAATATTGAAGGAAATAATGCTTACATTTGCCTCATTCCTCTTATCCTAAATGATATGCTGTTTAACTCTTAGCGATTTTAGTTTTTACTAAGTTTGACTTCTACAGTAACGAATAAGGGATGAAGGACAATCTCTTTAAGTTGTCAGCTACATATATGGAAATTCAACTCTTCTTCCATGAACAATTATGTGTTCCATATTCCATGATGGAAACTCCAAGTAATCCTTGGATATAAGTGCCAAATAGTGAGACTAAAAAAATGTCGTTTTTTTTTAAATCTTTAATTTAGTTCTTAAAGTTTGAAAAGGATCAAAGTAGGAGAAGGAAAAGCCCTGACGATGAGAATCCTAAGGAGGAATAATCCTAAAGTCTCTCAAAAGGCTGAAATTTTTTTTTCATATATACCAAAATGATAACCGAGGGCGTAGTTGTGATTACAATATCTAGTATTCTATAAATAATTATTTGGCGCTGTGACTATATTTCGTTATGTACAACTATATTTTTGTTAATATATACTGTCAATCGTTTTCAACAAACGTACTTCGAGTTTTAATTTTATAATTTTATTTCTTTTCTTTTAAAATCACTTTCTAGCTCCTGCAATGCATAATTTTCTTTTTAAATTGAACATGTATGGACGCAATAAAAGTTGATTCCAGAAACTGTCGTAATTTCTAGAGGAAGAATCAGGGAATAGAGTGAACAAAATTGGAGTTGAAGTGGAAAGTGGAGTTGAAATTGCAACTTGAGTGCTTATATAATTGGTTCGGGTTGCAATTTCAACTCTACTTCCACAGATTACTAAATAAATGGAGTGTCTCTAAATAATTAAAATATTTTATCCTTAAAAATTTTTTGAAAGAATAACTGTATTAAACTATAAAAGATATACTAGGGGAGTTTATTTAATTAATTAAACATTAAAATAAAAAAAATAGTGTTTTCCGTAAAAATTCCCGAAATATTATGACGCAATTTTTAAATCATTTTTAAATTAAAAAAAAGTATTTTTTTATGTTATCTATTTAACTACTACGAAATTATTTTCCACGATTTAAAGGCTTTGAAATATTTCTTGTACATTTTTTTTCCAACAACTTTGTGGCTAATATGAAATTCCAGCTTTTTTTGTTTCATTAAATATTAAATTTTAATTAATCAATTATGTTAATTTGTTCCATTTCTAAAATAAAGAATAAATTATTTTGATAATTATTTACCCAGTTTATATATGGAATATGATATTGAAATGGCATTACTATAAAAGCCAATATGCAATCTGAAATGTCCATAGAATAATACCCAGATGCTTTATAAGATATTCAAATATCATGGAACTCTGTTTGAATTGAAGATTCCTCTTTCGTCGAGAGTATTATGAATATCAAGTTATGCTTAAGGCATTTAATTTAAACAAAATCAAAATTTTTCGCAAACAGACTTTTTGCCAAAGGTAGCAGGTTATTTAAAAAAGCCTATCGCAGCAAGAAGATACGAGAATTACCCTGTAACTATCCTGTAGGTTTAAAGAAACCCAATTTAAAGAAACAATGTTATCATCTATTTCGATACAAATAAATTAAAAAAGCATAATAATTTTATTTCCTTGAAATAAAATACTGAATGTTGTTCATGTTTTTTCTTCGTCATTTTTAAAATAAAAAGAGGGATAAATAAAATAAAATAAACATATTTTAAATTTAATTTTCTACCATCATTCTTAAAGAATAACGTACTTTGAGAATCTGCAAATGTTGTATATAAATTATTTTCCTAGAAACTATGCATTTCATTCATATTTCATTCATGTAAATACTATATTTGCATACATAAAGTATCTTACTCAATCATATAAGTTTCGTTTATACTCCTTATAAATTTTTTATATTCATGTATTTAATTTTGAAGTTGAATAACACAATATTCCAATTGCATAAAACCAACCAACTAAACACTTAACTATTTTATTTTCTATCAAAAAGGATAACAACTTCTATTTTGGGAATATTTTCTTATTCTGATTCAAATGGAAATCCATTGAATACTTGACTTATCTATGTATTCGAAGTAATATTAATATTGAAATATAATCGTTATGAATGGTTTATTTTTTTTGCTTACAAATATCAAAATTCGATAAATCGATGAACGTATGGCACTCGGACAAAATAGTTAAGAGGTTAAAAAATAAAATTGAAAGGTGAAGTTGTTTTGATTACAATCAGATGAATATTTGCAAAATTTTAAGATTATTTCCCCTAGAAAATTGAAAAAAAAAATTGTTTTGGTACCTTCTGAATTCACAAGGGACAGAATGTTTTTATCGCTAAATTTCTGGATGAGAATTTTAGCTTAATAGATTCTTTATAGAATTCACTGCAGTAAAAAAATTTCTTGTCTGAATGTAAACACTTAAAAAATTTTAATGCTGAATATTTTTCCGTGTTTGTGTTTAGTGTTTCATTTGATATTTTAATTAATATTGTTTTGCATCAATTTAATATTACTTTTTATTTCCTCTGAAATTAGACTTTTCAAGATTAATAATAAACAAGGTATATTAAAAGTTTATTTAAGAATCTTATTTGTGGTTATTTTTCCTCAATTGTTGCGTAATATAATCGAGAATACTTCTATATAATACAATTACAAATAACTCTAGTAATAATATGATTGTGTGTCGTGTTAGTTCTCTTTGTGGTTAACCTAGAACCACTAAATTCGGTATTAACAAGACTTTTGAAGATGGGAATGTGACATTGTAGAGATTGTTTTGAAATTTTAATTAGTAAAAGGGGATTTTCGGCATTTTCAATGAGCGCATCTGGAAATATAATAAACATATATAAGATAGAATAAAAATTGTATATTTATTATATTTATATTTTATACATTTACAATTTTATAGTATCTTTTTAATGATACCAATTTAATTGAATTTTTTTTCTTAATTTCTATAATTTTTCTATCGATGTGTGTATGCGATATTTGGAACAAAACATTCCATTGCTGTCATGGAATTAAAACTGATTTTTACTTTTATAAGCATTTATTCGCTTATTTAACTTTCACTGCTAAAAGCCAATGAAAAGAGATTCTGTTCATTTTTCACAGATTATTGTCATAATAAGTTTTACTTTCTTATTTAAAAATTTTTTATATTCATCTTTTAATATTTTTATTTTAAATATGGGAAAACAAATTGGTAAACATTATAGTGGTGTAAGTCATCTTCCTTTAATGTTTAAAGATAATGTATAGCAAAATTTTTTGTATCATTTAGAAACAAAACGCTTACAATGCTATCATTTTAGTGGTCTTTTAACTTCATATTTTAAATAGTGTTGAATTAAATTGAATTTTTACTGCTTAAAATTTGAAATTTAACTTTTAAAAATTGTTATAAAAATTATAGTAGTGTAGATAATCTTTCTTTTAGTTTTTAGAGGCTTACTCATCTATAATTTTAATTTATCCAAATGTGATCATTAATTTTTTTCCACTTTACAAATAGCATCTAAATGAATCGGGGTTTTTTACTTTGTGTCTTCAAGTGAAAGAATGGAAAAAATCATAAGTTTGCTGACAAAACTAATTTTTTAAGGAGTGCTACGATTCCGAACAGCAACATATTCAGCCATTGCACATTTCGCAGTAAAATAGCATAATTATTGTACTGTTCATACATTACGGTATTAGAAAAGGGAAAAGTTATCCTCGAAGAACAGCACTTTCAGTCATGCTCAGTTGTTAGGCAAGATATAAAAATGTTCCCATTGCAGAAAGATTTTTCGTGAGCCTGGAATATAATTATAAATAAACTCAGCATGATTAATGACGAAGAAAAAATAATCAAAACACATTTTTACATAAATAAATATAAATATGCCATATGCGTATTTATTTTAATTTTATGTAGGTCAATTGTTTTAGTATTCAGAACAGTGGAATGAATCTTCATAAAAGCGAGTAAGGATTGCAAGAAAAATAATCGAAAACATTTATTTAAGAAAATACGCTACATTTAAAATTAATTAAAATTACTAATTACTTAGTTGCACTTCATTTGTTAATTTATCTATTTCCGATGGAGATTCCTAATTAGTACCTTTTTTGCTTAGTAATTATATTATTAATTCAGGAAATTCTAAGTAAAAGAAGGATAAAATGTACCGAAGATTTCTGAGGAATTAGATACGACTAACAGTAATACTTGTTGTAATGACTTTTATATTATAAAATAGGCATAAAATGTCAATTATAGTGAAATAAACTGAAAACATTGATTTATATATTGTTACAAACCTATAATGTTTCTTCCTAGCACGGTTAGTTCAATCACTGGAAAGACAATATTACGATCAGCTCTGTTGGATACGATTAGCTCTGTTGGAATTTGTGCCGCGTCAGTGATCCCAGAGCTTGGCGACAAACTTGGAAATGAACGGAACGACTTTGGTAACAAAATAGATATTACTGGAATTTTTCAGAATTTTGGAAACTGAGCCAATAGGAACCGAGATACGCCTGATTGGACCAGAACCTTCTCTGCCCACCTTCCAGAAACCATAAAAGGCTGGCAGTCTCAGGCTGCAGTGAGTCGCGTACAGAATGATTGCGTGATCGTGGAAAGAGTCAACGGCGTATAGTTGGATAAGTCCGACGAAGCGCAAGCGTTGTGTGGAGTTCTAGTATTTGCTGAAGTGAGCTTTCTGCCGTGTCCTGGTGTTTATTGTGGAAGCAGCATCGAATCGTGTGTGGAGTAGCCAATCGTGTAGTAGTGAATCGGCAGTTGGATACAGCTAACGCGAGAAAACAGTGGCGAATTGCAGACGTTTGGAGAGACCGTAGGGTGACGCTACGTAGATTCCCTCCTTCTGCTGAATTCTGTTTTGCCGTTTTGTGTGCTGTGGTTGTTTTTACTACCGATTACTACTTGTGGGTTATTGTTTGTTGTAGTCTGCTGCTGTGTCTTTCCTGTGTTCGTCTCGGCTGTATAATTGCTGTCCTTGTATTAGTATCTTCGTGTTCAGTAAGTTTGTTATTAAAGGACTGATTTTTCATCAAACAACAAATCGCAAGAAACTCCGACGGAATTTCAGTAACAATATTTGTTCATTGACCTTAGTTTCTGTTATTTTCTTTATTAATTCAAATTTTAGAAATTGATCTTCGTCGGCGGTTGGTTTTATTACACATTTAATTCTATTTTTATGTTTACTGTTAAATCCAGTTGGCAGTTGCTATATACTCGTCAATATTAATATTAGCAGAAACTTTTGCAAATAATTCAGATTAAGGGGAAAAAAATAAGATGTGGTGATGTTCCCATGTTAAGCGTTGTTTCTGTTTTGTTTATTTAAATCTTGTATTCTCTTTGTAAGGATATTTTTTTTTTAAATTTTGTTATTATTTATTTAATAAATTGATAGCTTTTTATACTTTCTCGAACATGAAGCATAGAAAAATATTATAATCTTAGAAAAATTCGAGTTCGTGATTTAAACGGATCTCCGTGTTTTAGACCTGTCTGACTTCAAAAAACTCATTTTTGCATCATGTCTCTGTCTGTTTATCTTTGACAAAATACTCAAAAATGGTTTCAGCTAGAGTGATGAAATTTAATATGGACATTAGGTCAAATTTGTAGATTTCTATCAATTGCCAATCGTTTGTATCAATCAAAGAGAACGAAGCGTCTCTCTGTCCAGCTGTCCGAATATTAGTCAATATAATGAAGAGAGTTAGTTATATAGTTAATACAAATTTAGTTATACAATAGATTTACATACAAATTAGTTATAATACATACATATTACATAATATAATATAATAATATATAATAATATAATATAATAATATAATATGAAAAATATATAAATATATTTTACACATAATATTCATAATATAATATACATACATAGGATATACATATAATACATCCATATGTTAGTTATAATACATACAAATTAGTTATACAATACAATAGTTAATAAAAATTTAATATATAAAGCGTAAACGTCCATCGAATGTGGAATTAATCCGTCAAAGGGTTGACTTTCCGTCGGACTGTACTTTCATAAAGCATAAAATAAGCATGTATAAAATTTAATATTTGATTTTATGCCCACAATACCACTGTGTTTTGTGCAGAATTTTGATTTTAATCGGTTGGAAACTGACTATCTAAAGCATAGATTGAATGTGAAATGGTATTGCGAAATGCAAAGGATTAACCGTAAAGGATCATCTGCCAGATTTAGGAACATTGCTAAATTTACATCAAAGATTGGTGTTTCGGTGCTAAATTCACATCAAAGATCATAATTGCATTCCCATGAAAGACGGTTGCGGAATTACCCAAAGTACTTAATTTTATGCCGTGACGGGAGGGTGTGTGTGGGACATTTTTATTAAGAAGTATGCAAGCAATTTTTGAAGAGCTCACTCTGGCTGGCTGCTGAATTTTTTAAGTGAGAATTAAATCGCAAATTTATTTAGCTGTTACTTATTCTATATAAGCCTGATTGAAAATTAGGCATTCAAAAATGCATTTCGAAATTAATTCAGAACTGGTTTACATGCATCGTTCTAATTAGATTAATTACAGGAAAAATTTAAGAATTCAGTTGACAGTAAGATTTTTGTCATAAAAAAAAAGAGTCGAATGTTAATTAATCTATTGAATGGCTTTTAAAATTACTAACATTTTTCTGAAATTTCTTGGGAAATAAATTAGACTGAATTTCAGCTTTACGATATATATCTATTAATTCTCCACAAGATGTAAAGTGTTTCAAGGACATTTTCATAGAATATTCTGTCTCCGAAAAGAAGAATACTTAGAAAGTCAATAAAAGACAGTGCATTTCTGTCTTTTAATTATTTACCTATTAAGAACTTTTTTTCCAATTTCTAAGACGAATCTTTTGTACCCCATGTATAAACCAAACGACTTCTTTTGAATAAGATAATTTTTCAGATTTGCGTTTCTACGATGGTATTCTTGCAGTCTTTTTTTTTATTTTGGAGAGGATCGGCTTTTAAAAATAATGAATGCATTGGAATAGAGAATTTTTGTTATTTCAATATTTAAGAATTTTTCAGTTGAATACATGCATTTATTAAATATCATACCCCCCAAATTAATCAAATAATCCTAATTGCTATAATCATCAGGGGCATGGGGTTACATTTATTAAGAATTAGTAGAATATTAGTTTCTAACGAGACACTACAAAAAATCTGAATGTGACCCATAAAATGCTTCTAAAATGCGATCTTCAAAAATTTGTTTTTACCAAAATCATTACATTATAGAATTCCAATATTCAGAATTTAGCAGGTTTGTGTAAATTTGACTTCTTTTTTTATGTGAAAATATTTTCTGTTAAATTCATATAATCCGTAACCCCCCCCCCAATATTTAAAAGAAGATAAATTCCTATGTATTATTACTTTCAAAAAATTCCGTATCTTATTTTATTATGGAAAAATGAACAGAAATATTGTCTATTTATTTGAGCTCTTATTGTAAAGTAATCTATTATTTATTGATAAATTAAAACATCCTGTTATTTTATCAATCATTGCCAACTAGAAGATTCACTCAAACAAATTAGACATTACATTAAATAGAAAATCCAAACTCAGAAGCGAATAATATTACATTTTGAGGTATTAAAAAGTAGTAAGAAAATAATAATAATAAAAAATAGAGCAGCGCATTTGAAGTGAAAAAAATATAAAGGAGAGTCATAAGATCATACAACCTTTTCATCACCTTCACGTCGAAGCGATCATGATAAGGTAAAAAACAAAATTATAAAAACAGTTATAAACCAAGAACTTTACTGATGCCATTCTCATTCAATATATTTGAAATTTCGAGGTTATCGTGCTGTTAGGACCATTTGCCTCTATACTTGGATTATTTAATAATTTGTGGAACAAATTTGAAGGAAATAAATAAATATGCAAACGACATAAATGAAGTATTGAAATCGACTCGCACAGAGTGATATCATGAAGAGAAAAAATACATAGATTACCTAGATAGAAAAAGTACATAGACATAGATTCTTTTTCCTTACAACAACCTATTCTGTAAATGAATTGTAAATATCCTGAATGAAATATTTCTTATATCAATTATCGTTATTGTTTTTAAGTTTGACGCTACTGTTAATTTATCTGGCAGTATGCTCCTAAGGTATTTGTGAGATGCGAAATATCCTGAAAGAAATGACTTCATGTAACTATGACCTCTACGTGACAAATTCAAATTCGCCGTTAAATTAAGGAAATAGAAAAAGGAAATCCTTATTCTGGCTGCTTGCCAGAAAATAAAAAGCGGCCTGTTTCATCTAATCTTACCTTCCAAATATTAATGTATGCTGTAAAATTTTAAAAAAATAAAATGTATATATATATATTTAACTCACTGTAATGAATGGAATCTTATATTAATCTGAACATGTCTGAACATCTTGGACCCCTTCTTGCGATTTATGGAAATTTTCTTGCTCTGTTCGTTTTAGAAAAAAAAATGTATAACTATTAAGCACGTTTCTTCTATCCCTTAACTATTAATTTGGAAAGAACTATCAGCATTAAAGAAAGGCCACATTCTAAAAACGTTTTAAATCGGAATTATTGTATGACCAACGAATCAAATTATTCATTAATATCTGGATGACCACGGCACACGACAGTTTTTGTAAAATCGTGTGTTTTCGGAGAAAAAATTTAAATATGATTCATACTGCTAATATATTAATATTTTTCAATCTGCCTTCGTATGAACTGGCCATTTAAATAAAAATTCATGAATACACTAGACAATCTGCTATTTTATGGTTTATCTATCATTATTATGTTTTTGAACTTGCACTCCGTTTTACCGTGGTGAAATCGCGTCCGAGATGACACTATATGACATTGTCCAACATGAGAACAGATAGAATAAGACCCTAATATTTAGTTATAATAAAATGTTGTTTCTTTATAAAGTCACGCGTTTTCAGAAAGGTCATCTATACAGATAAACTTAAAAAGAAAATAAATATTAAATATAAATACGAAAGTAAAACGATAAAGCAAAAAACGCGATTCTAACCAAGGATCCGAAACGTATGCGTCATTAATGTTTTTCTAACCGCTATACTATACTGCCGACACTTCGAAGGAGAAGAAAGTTCCTTCGAATATATTTACCCTTACCCTTCGTGAATATGTTTTTTCTAATAGAGATAAAAAATGTTTATTTTGTCTTAAATCACGTTTTTTTCAGGAAAGACACATTTTTAGATAAACTTAAAAGGCAAAACCTTATCTAAATTAGCATTTCACCTAAATGACTGGAGCCGTTTCCGATATATGCATATATGTATGTATACACACACACACACACACACACACACACACACACACACACACACACACACACACACACACACACACACACAAGAATTGCTCGTTTAGAGATACAAGATAATAATAAAAATATGTTAATATGTTTGTGGAAATGCATATCCTTAGAAACATCAAAATGATTACTTTATTTTGTTAACTAAATTAAGCTTTAAAATTTATGCAAATTTATATCAAATATTCTTATAAAATAATCATACATATCTAAAGGTGAATAATGTTAAAAACCAGTTACAATTGCGACTTATGTTTCCATTTAGTCATACAATTACGAACTACTCAATATAATATTCTGAAAATTCAGAAATTTCTCCCATGCATCACTCTCCAGGGACTATTTGCGTGGAACTTCTCAAAACAAGTACTATGAGATGGCAACCATGTATGTCTGACGCTTAAAAATGAATGACTACCTACATCCATTCATCCGATGCATGTAAACACATTCAGCGTACTGGCAAATCACATCTCACCATCCAGAAGTTTAATAAATGAATTCTGGCTTGGGGAAACAAGATAATCTTGAAAGCGTCACGTTTACGTAGGAGAAAGAGTTATGTTCAAAGTTTAAATTTATTTAGAGAAAAATTGATTATATTTAGATTTATTAAAATTATATATAAAGATTTCAAAGTGAAGTTTATTTAAAATGTACAGGATTATGCATCGTTATTAGGCGAGTTAATGCTTTTAAAACGAAAGCTAATTTTCCTATTTATACACATTAGTATTTTCAGCAGTCAACTGTTTTCTTACTAACATATATAAATACATATTTTGTATTATTAGAATTCTTACTATATGAAACAATGCCCAAGCTTCTAATCCTATGATATTCAATCTTTTCGGTTCTCTAATCCAAAAGGATCTCTATTCTCCTAGAAGAAGAATAGAGAAGCGTATAGAAGAAAAATATCGATTCTAGATATTTTTCTTCTATATCCCATTGTACCTCATTATATGTGATAGTCGCTTTGATTACTAATCGAAAAATAAGTATTATGATGTATAGAACTATTGAAAAGGGAGGGAGATCTCATAATGATGTTTGCATTTGAGGGGACTATGATCATAATTCAGCACAGACATCTACAATGTATCCAAGAAGTATAAATAAAACAATTTTTTTTATATATATTTCTCTAAACCGTGATGGCTCCTGCTTGAGTTGTGTTCGAATCATTCTCTTTATATGGCCTTACTTTAAAGCTGATCGACTGAAAATAATTTGGAAATCTTGCTGGGTACAGTTTTTTTCCTGTGTCTGATATATTGTATTTTGAGTCACATTGTTTTCAAAAGTATTCTAAGCAGCAAACGACCGGATTATTTCCCTCTTTTTGAAATCTGTCCTTCCCATCTTTAATAGGAATGGAGTTTCTAATACTAATCCTACGACAACTAAATAATTTGTTTTTAATCGAAACTTTTGGAATTATTTTATTTCATTCCTTCACAGTATTCAAGGTATTTAATAAAAATAAATTTTCTAAGCAGAGATAGAATGAATTTGCTGAAATGATGCTGCATTATTTCATTAATTACAATTTTATGTTTTTGAAAATGATGAATTCAATTCATATTGTGTATAAGAATTTCTGATTATTGTACAAATTATTTTTTCTGTTCTATATCAATATGGATTGGATAAACAATATTTATCATCGAAATTTTTATTCCAGTTCCATAATTTATAGTTTCATAAAATTTCATTTCAATTATACATTCTTTTTGAATATAATGATGTAATAATGTGTGTAAAGTAAAAATTGATGTAATAATTTCATTTAACAATATCGATGAGCATATTCAAAATTTAGGTTGAACTTGAAATCAAATTTGTGAAATATAGATAGGAAGAAAGTAATGAAATTTTGTTTCAAAAAATTGACATTGTACTAGCTTAACCTAAAAAAATATCTGTTCATTTAAGGTATGTGCCTACCCTAAAATAAGCGTTTTCGTGAAAATTATCGAAATTTTTATTATGTGCTCATTTTATAGCCCATACATTTGCGATTCCAGAACTGTTTCATTTTTGTTCTTTCGTTAATTAGAAGCAAAGTTACAGCCTAATTAATAAACCGGAAGTTGATTTTTTGCAACCGGAAGTGAGAATTTAAAGGGACGCAAAAATGTGAACAATACATTTACGCGTCTATTTTGTAATTTTTAATTGATGTAAATGCCAAAATCTTTTTTAAAAATACAAATAAACATTTCTTTTTTCATTTTTTAATTATTTTTTTAAATCTGGCAGCAATTTTTTTAATTCAAGTTTCAGTAAATGAACGACAATACTGTTATCGTTTGTAGCATGTTTATACTCGTAATTCAAACCGTTTGTCTAATTTTCAATCGATTTGTTCAAAATTTTAGCATATTTTTTTTTATACAAGGGGTCATCAGGAAATATGGCAGCTGTTGGGGCTTACAGCATTTTTGAAAGATCAGTATTGAAACGAGAGTTACAATACACCGAATATTTTGGTGATGGTGACTCTAAGGCATTTATGGAAGTAAAGGATGTCTATGGAAATGATACAGTCACAAAACTTGAATGTGTAAAGCACGTTCAAAAAAGAGTAGTGTGATGACTTAGGAAATTAAAAATGAAGATCAAAGGACTCGGTGGAAAAGGAAAATTAACTCATAAATTTATCGATAAACTTCAAAATTACTATGGAAATGTTATACGTAGTAATGATGGAGATATTTGAAAAATGCAATCTGCTGTTATAGCTGCTTTCTTTGACTGCTGTTCTAGCAGTAGAAACTTAATGGGGAGTGACAGCTGATGTCCAGAAGGGAGTGACAGCTGATGTCGATATCAGCAAGCTATGAGCAACGGATCAGAATATTCAGAAAAATCACCAGGTCTTCCTAGTTCTGTCATGAAAGTGGTAAAATCAACATATTTAGAACTCTGTAATAGAGAGTTATTAAAAAAATGTTTGCATGGTATGACACAGAACAATAATGAAAGTTTCAAGAGCATCTTGTGGTCAATATTACCTAAAGATCATTTTGTGGAACAAGAAACTTGGTGTTTAGGTGCATATGTGGCAGCCATATTGTTTAATTCTGGCTATATAGGACTATTACCTATTTTTAAACAATTGAAAATTCCAGTTAATCCTCTGACTTTAAAAATCTATACGGGAATCGATAATGAGCGCATTAAGAAATCGAGAAGTCAATCATTGCCCTCCACTAAACTGATCAGAAAAAAGCTGAAAGCTAAAAATTAATCAAAATTAGTTAAATATGAAGTGAAAGAGGGTTTGACCTACAAATATGGTGAATTTTAAGAGTAAAAAAGGAATTAAAAATTTTTTATGGTGCATTAAAATCTTTAAATGTGTTTTTCAATATTTTGCTTTACGCCAAACATCCCCAAAGCACATCTTTTTAAGATATTGATTTGAAATTTTGCGAAAATGCTTAAATATATTTTATCTGTGTTATGATATAAAATCTAATCTCCATCTTCATTTTTTTCATTTTATTGCTTTTTTTGAGAAAAAAAACATGAGTCTTTTTTTAAAAAAACTGAGTTTTGACACAAAATTTCAAATAGTTCAAAAACTTTTCAAAATTTTGCAAATCTTTTAGTTCATAACACAGATAAGGGTGCTATTTATTTAGCGCATAAATATTATTGAAATATATTTATTAGAATTTATAGTAGAAAGTTTACCGTAAGTGTAATTTTTCGCTAAAATTTGACTAAAAATGACCAATATTTCAAAAATTAATAATTTCAAACAAATTACATTTAAATTTAAAGTTTTATGCCCTATTTTAAATAAAAACATATTTTGCTTATTAAAAATTTAAATATTTTTTTAAAAAGTCTCCGAAGGTAGGCACATACCTTAAAAAAAAGAGAAACAAAATATTCTTTCCTTCTATCTTATTTAATGAATAATTAATATTTTTTTACTTACTTTCTTAATGATAAAGACTAGTTCCAAAGATAAAAATATGTGATGTATCTACCTTCAAAGTTTCATGATATTTTAAATTCACGTTCTAATTCTTCCTTAAATTGCATAGATATTAAACAAAATCCTTCTTTAACTTTCAGTAAATGAAGAAAATCGCGCGATGAAGTAATTGATGAATACTTATTCATCAATTACTCACCACAATGAAACTATTGTTGTAAAATATATTTAAAGTTAATTAAATCTAAAATAAAAATATTTATAGTGACTAAATTAGTATCATTTAAAGTTCAAAAATTATATTTTCAAACAATGTAAAAATAATTTTTATGCAGGAATATTTTTGAAACATTAAATTAATTTTTAATTAATTAAAATTTGTAAAATTTTATCCGATAAGCCCCTCCTCCCTCCTTCAAAAGATATCCTTGCTGAATGTGATAGTTCTAAGTCAATTGACTTGGCAGTAGAGTGCCAATACATACACAGGTAGGCGCGCACACAATTTCATTTTTATTACTAGTAGAGACAAAGAGATTAAGTATTTCCATCTTGTGCAAAAATTTGCTGATATAACGTAGATACTACAAACTAGAAGTAAACATACGTGCAGACATTTTCCTTTCATACAACTGAACATCCTTTAAAGTCAGTCTAAACAGTTTATGCTCTCATATTTAATGAATTATAAATATTCCAAACAAATATCTTTCATTGTTCCAGTTAAATCAGAAGCTTAATGAAGAAGGAATAAAATCATGTAAAGTGAGAAAATTACTTAGGTTTATTTTTAATTAATAAAGGAATGAAATATTTATAAATAAGCAAAAAATGGTTATTATTTTTAAGTTTTATTTAAAATTTTATTTTACCATTTAAAATTAATTATACCAAACGTTATAATAGATTGATTTAAATATTAAGTATTTTGAATTTATACAAATATGTATGGTCTTAATTATTAATATTTATTGTCGTATTACCACTAATTATCTTCTGTTGTCATTCTTCAACCAAGGTCATGGATTTAATGTATTTGTTATAATATTATCGATTGAAGAGAAACATCTTAATGGTTTATGTCAATATAATTGTATTTGATATCCCGCAGGCTTACGTTTGTATCAATAATACCATGTACAAATATTTTACGCATAATATTGATTAAGAAACTACAATTTTAAGTGTTAGCTTCCATTATACACACATTCAAATTCAATAAGCTTACATATATTTTGATCGATCAAGGTCTGGATCAGTGATAGTATACATATGGATGCAACTCTGCAATTTGGGAAGAGAGTTAGTAATTGACATCTTGCGCCCGGGATAAATTGGGAAAGTTTGCTTTGGTGCGTACGCGATATACTGGGAGCTGCTTTCACCACTAATGATCCGAACATGGATCTCTGGTTTAGCGGTTCGCTAACTGATCGTCTGGGAGAAAAGGGAATTTCATCATTTGTGACTTGAATTATTTCCTTACATTTCCTCTCTGTTGTATTTCGCAAATAATTTTATATTGATTCCTTATTTGACTAACAAATTTTATTATTTTAGATCAATAATCTTTGCGTTCATTTCTAATATTATTTAATCCAAAGCAGAAAATGCATGTCGATTGATTATTTTTCCAACTAATTATGCTGTTTAAGTTCAATATTTGATGCATAATTTTCGCATATTCTTTTATGTAAAACAGAAAATATGTTTATGTTTATGATGATTACTTTTTGAATAGATAATCACACTAGTTTAAATTAATATTTTTTTGTATAAATCTAGGCAATTTTGATTATTCTATAACGTGAAACAAAAAAAAAAAACAACAAAAAAATGCCTTTTACAAGAACTGCGCATGTCATTCAAAGATTTATTAATAATTAAAAAAATATTACAGTACACTCTCGAGTACCCGGCCTATTGGGGTGGAAGTACAGGCCAGATAACAAGAAAGACGGATAGGTCGGAACTCAGTGGGCTCCTTTCTTTGTCCACCAATACCAGAAAGCAAAGTTTTTTATACCAAAACTCATAGTTATAATATGTATTTTTTCACTTCTTATTGACTGCTAAGACTTCCTTTTATATCAAGCCACATATGTGAATGCTGCAGCTGCCTGGTGAATCATAAAAGCAGTTGTCGTTAACATGTCGAATTAGTATATGTTTATATACTTCACTGCAAGATTCAAGAATTTATTAGAAAAAGAATAAGTTGAGTATACAAACTATTCACATTTTAACATAAATTCTGTAATGCCAAATTTAAATGCAGGAAACAAAAATCGCAAACTTCACTGTGGTACACTTAAAAAAATATCAAGCATACAACGAGAACAATCTACGAATACTGTAAGTACTGTGTAAATACCGGGTGATTCATAATGAATGGGCCTAAAAGAATAGCGCAGTGTGACTGCCGTAATGGATTTATTCAGCCGAAACAAATTTATTCTGCAACTACAATTATACAAGTTTCATTTGGCAACAGGGAAAAATCATCGAATGACGAACTCGCCGCTAGAGCCGCTGTTAAACAAAATATCATCCATGCCGGAGAAAGCGTACTGCGTTTTCGAATATGCCAAAACCTCCTCGGTGATTGTTGTGCAAACACTTTTCGCACGAAATTTTGTAAAGAACCACCGCATCGGCATAACATAAGCAGGTTGGTGAAACAGTTCCAGGATACCGGCTGCTTATGCAAGAACAAAAGCCCAGGACGAAAAGAAACAAACCCGAAGTGGTTGAAAGAATTCGTGATTCGTTTTTATGGAGTCTCTCAAAATCAACGCGACGTGCAGTTGCAGAACTGGCTGTCCCTCAGACAACGGTGTGGCGTATTTTACGGAAGCGTCTCCAATTCAAGCCGTACATATATCAGATGGTCCAGGCTTTAAAAACCTACTGACAAACCGTTGCGTAAGAATTTCTGTGTGAAATTTCAAGAAAAGCTCGACGTGAATGGTTTCGAGAACACACTGGTGTTTATCGATGAAGCCAAGTTCCACTTGTGTGGCAAAGTTAATCGCCATAATTTGCGATTTTGGGGCACGGAAAATGCCCATGTAACATTTGAACATCAGCGTGATTCTCCCAAGGTGAACGTTTTCTGCGCTTTATCAAACAGTTGTGTTTTTGGTCCATTTTTTTTTGCTGAAAAATCGATTAATGGGGACATTTACCAAGACATGCTCTCTGAGTGGTTGCTCACCCAGCTGGAGGATGCTGTTCCTGATTTTATTTTGCAGCAAGATGGTGCTCCCCCACATTGGAATAACAACTACGTGAGTTCCTGAACGAACGTCTACCCCATCGCTGGATTGGCCGTGCTGGGCAACAGGATTTGACATGTCCTCATTGGCCGCCGAGATCACCAGATCTAACGCCCTATGATTTTTTTTCTCTGGGGTTTCGTTAAACACAAGGCTTTTGTACCTCCACTTGCTGCGGACTTAGAGGAACTGAAGCAGCGGATAACTGCAGTGTTGAACTCCATTACAGGGGATATGCTATCACGAGTGGGGCAGAAGCTTGATTACCGTATAGACATTTGTCGTGTCACCGGAGGGGAACATATTTAACACCTGTAGAAACTTGAATAAATGTATTTTTGAGGTAAATTTGAATTTTCTAAATATATTAATTACAACGCTCACAATCGTGTTTTCTTTTTGTCCCATTCGTTATGAATCGCCCTGTATAATCAGGAACAACGGCAAGAACTGAGGCCCGTTATGTATACATAAATACGAAACATTGAACAACAAGCGGAACGCTGCTCTTTTTCTGTCACAATTTGCGTTTTGCGCAATGTAAGAGGATCGTAGCAGACGCCCACTTCCTATGCAATGTTTTGCCTTCCTTATTTAATTACGATAAAAGAAAACTAGGTCGGATAGCATGGAATCCGGATTGTCACGAACCGGAACCGGAACCGGATACCCGGGAGCATACTGTATTTCTAAAATATTTGGTTAAGGAAGGGAAAATAGTTTTAAAATAAGGATTTATTAAAGTTTACTCTAAAAAGTGTCGCAAATATTTTGAATATCTATTGTCAACTAGCGTATTTACGGTCGAGAAAGCAAGTTCAGATTATATGAAATGAACCAAGTAATAACATTGACTGTCAGGAATAGAAATAATATCCAAACAGAAAAAAAAAGAAGTTTTAGAGCATAACATTGAAAAACTGCATTTGTAGCTACTTCAGGAAGCAGGAATGAGAAATTCATGTGGCTACAGAATGAATTAGAATAAGTGCAGATATGAAACTTTTATATGAACTAAATATAATGAATGGTGTGTCATATTTATTTCAGACAATATTGAATTTATTTTCTGTAATAATACTCATTTTAAATGTCCTTAAAAGTAAGAAAAAATCTTAGACGTCAAAATGCAAGTAAGTAAAATTCGAATTTCCCCACACAAATAAAAAAAAATGTTTACTTACTCATAACGAAACCAGATAATGAAAATCTTTTTAAGTATGAAACATATAGGGTGGCCATCAAATAACTTACCCAATTTGGTGGCATCTGCATCTAAAACTAAAAAACGAAATGAAACCACATTTCGTATACAGACTGTGGAAGGCATGGGAAAATAAACACTGCAGAAAAAAAAAAACGTAGTACCAAAAGTTGCCGATAGGGGAAATACTGGCGCTGTGACAGCACAGTTAGGAATGAATTCATGCAACTCACAGACAAATATCTTTTATTCATCAATATTAAAGTCCCCGTGCAACATTTTCAATATTCTGACCTTCCCTGTATGCAAAACATGGCATAGAGTGTATGACGCTCTCCACTGCTGTGTGTAAACTGTCACTTCCGATGTTCATAACAGCCCATCTTATATTTAGTTTCAAGACATGCAGGTCTGCTTAAGAGCAGCCACGGCCCTGCACTATGACTAGTGTAGAACAGTTTTACCAGTAAAGCTTGCCGAGGCAAGGTAGGGCCCATATTCAGCAGACATCAACTGTCAATCAGGCAGAACATTCAAGAACACAAGAGTATATAGTCAAAAACGAAATGTTAACAGGTCGTTAACATTTGCTCTTCCCTTTTTACAAAGAATGCGTGCTGTCACGTATGTGCTAGGAATTTTACAAAATCCATCTCGATAAGAAATTTTCCTCGTTCATACGTGACAGCAGCGCCAGTATTTCTCCTATCGCAACTTTTAGCACTAATTTTTTTTTCCCTTCAAAATTTATCTCTTCATGATTTCTACAGTTTCTATATGAAATGTGGTTTCATTTCGTTTATTCATTTTAGCTGCAGATGCCACCAAACAGGGAAATTTATTTTATGGCCACATTGTATAACTATAAAAGGTTACCTCAACTTCCCCCATCAAAACCGAATAAGTATAATATTAGTTGTGATGACATTAATTAATTTCCTTCAATGAACATTCTTTCAAGAAAATGAATGGACGCTGTTGCAATTCTTAAACGATTCTTAGAAAATTTCCTTCGAATAAAATTATTTGATAATTTTAAATAATTTCTAAAATTAATAATATAAATTTGAAAGCAAGCATATAACCACATTTGCAAACAAGTTAATTAATAAAGCGATATTCTTATTTAATTTATTTAAGTTAGTTTTCAGTACAGCATATAAAGAAGAATTTACACATACCTAAATTCTCAAAATCTAACCCTTTGCACTCAGATGAGGCATCTCAGTCACCATTCAAGACGGTGCATAATTTTGCCATTTTATTTATTTTTTTCATTTTTGATTGTTAAAATAGCCTAAGGAATGGTAAAAAGATGTAGATTAACTTTTCAAAGAAATTCGACTTAAGACAATTATGTATATTTATTTTTATGAGCAATAAACAAATATCTGCATTAAGTGAATAATTATGCATCGGATTACTTTTCCGAGTGTAAAGGGATAAAAACGCTTATAACTTCTTCTTATATTAATAACTTCAGCCATCTCTCTTTAAATAGAAGTATTAAATTCTGTGAATTGTTATTTTATACTAGTCGCCTTTGGTGACCAGCTGGTTCCCAAGAAATATTGGTTATAATTAATTTCTCATTGTTAATGTTCGGATTAGTTCTCCTTCCTAACCCCAGATGGTACGCATTCCCATTTTTTTAAAGTTATGCAGAAAAGATTTCTTGTTTGCTTGGCAGTCAAGAAAAGTACACGTTCACGTGGAGTGTGAAAGATCATTAGCTCGCGAGGAAAAGCACAGCAAATTTATTTTAACGATCACGTGGAAACGCATGAAATTAGCAGTTTCTGAAGAAAATAATTTATTGTCTTTAAGAAATATTCTTAAACGTGATATGGAATTGTTTATTGGAAATTGTATAAAAAATAAGGTATGGCTCATTGGGAATAAATGAATGACTAGTCAAGAAAATTGTTTTCTGATTTTTCTTGCTTAGAATCTTCTATTTTTTGCAAACAGGAGCACAGGGTATGTTCTCACGAACAATGTAGAAATATTTCGTTAGATAAATGTTCCCAATATTTGATCGTCAAGACATAATTTCATGCCCATTACTTCACCAAATACATACACAGTAAAGCCGGGTTATTTTAATTGTCTTACATATGTCATGTTTATTGTATATCCGGACCTTTCTAATGGAGATCCCCCCCCATTTTCGAAGCGTTTTTAAAGACATAAATATCCAGATTATCTAGCTTTAAAATTTCTTGGTATTGTAACTTCACAATCTTATCCGTCTCGTAAAAATATGCTAAACAGAGTCCTTTTCTAACTTTTAAGAACGGAAAAAGTGCGATTAGTTATTTGATGACTCGAAGAAAACGATTTGGGTTTCATTCATACCAATGGAAATATTGAGTTTCATTCTTACCAACGAAAATATTGTTTCATAATATACTTAAAAATAAATTTTTATAAGTTATTTAAATGCGAATTAAAAACTAACTCAATTGGTGTCACTGGCAGCAATTAACTTGGTATCATTGAAAACAAATATTGAAATAAATACTTTGAAAGATAGGCTTTAAAATTAATAATAATAATAATAAGTTTATATATGGGAATATTTTTGGAATTTATTACAAAGAAACTTTCTAGCTTAATTTTTAATAAATAAAAATTCTAATTAACATTTCAAAAACGTCACTCCTAAGTGTACATTACTACTCTCCAAGTTATATATGTGTCAAATCTGGTAGCTGTAGATGAAACGGCCTGGTCAACCAGAAGTGTGCCAAGGCACGCACGCATAATTAAAAGTAACAAATATAATTCAAAATTATGCATAGATTTGCTGCATTATGTTCTTAAATTTCCTGAAAATAAAAATATTTTTTGAGGATTCAAGAATAATGAGTTATTATAATGTATCAGATTTAACATTTTTTTTCTATAACTTTTCTACTTCTCTTAAAGCAAAATCTATTTTCTGTTAGCAAGTAGAGAATTATTCGACTTATATGCATACTTTACAATCAATATGATGAATCAATTATGTTAAAAAATCACCTATAAAAGTTTTCCCCCCGTTTTATCCCATTCATCGGTAATTATACGTACGATGAATCACATTAACTTGTAACTTAACTTGTATTTCATTTAGGTTTACAAACCTTTTAGAAATTCGAAACATTTCAAAAGTAATATTTTTTTTTTTATTTCTTCAAATATGAATGTTTAAGTTTCTTTGTAAACATATACATTTAAAATTAAAAACGTAAGATGGTTTCTGACTTACACTCTTATTTATAAAATGAAATAATATAATGCATATGTTTTCTATCTTTTAACCAGTTATCTTTTTCATCGGTGAAATCTTTTTAAAATGGAAACATTTTAATTATTAATATTAACAAGGATTTTTATTAAATCATACAGTTAAATATTATATAGTTCTATCATCAGTTTCCATCAAAGATACCGATTCAAAATGATTATGATCTGAAACCGATTAGGAAAAAAATCGTTCAACAATTTTGATCGATAACAATTAATTTTTTTTCTACAATCGTTTTAATTGAACAAAGATATCTTATCTTTCACTCCGCATGAAGTGTTTACCTCAGCAAAAGATCCTATAACGCGATAATGAACTTGGGAGATTTTTTAAGGCAAATAATTGAAGAAAGAATTCTTTCTTGTTACTAATGTCAAGATCAAAGAAGGAGGAAAAAAGAATAAAATGAGATTCAGGCGAATGGAAGAAAGACTCGATTTTCGACCAAATGATGGATTTATTGCTTCAATGAATATTATTCTTTTCTCTGGGAAAATATTTTAGAAAGTTTTATGGATATTTTTTTGTTGTTTAGGTATTCGAAACATACTGCTCCAAAAAAAGAATCTGGAATATTTTAGTTGTCTACTTTTTTATGGGACAAATTGGTTGGAGGCTTTCAATAAAAAAAAATTCTTAAATTTATATGGTAAATAAAATTCATTTCCAAATGATAATTATTACAGAGGAATTGCACTAAAATATTTCTTATAGAATATACGATTTAATTCCTGGAATTCGATTGTTTATATTAAATCTATTTCACAGAAGTGAAAATATTTGGTGTTTCTTTATAAACCAAACAAACAGAGAAATGCCAAATCGTTTTATTTTCGCAAATGGATTCTTTATATTGACATCAAAATGAGCAATAATACTTGGTTATTTGTTTTATATTTCAGTGCATTAGCTATCATATATATTTTAAGTAAATGAAATCAGATCGATATCTTTGAGACTAGAAAAAATTAAGTAAATATATCGTTACGAATATCCATCGGATGAGTATATGCTGAGAAATAAAAAAGGTTCAACAATGGATAACTCTAATATATTCCATAAGTAAAAATAAACGCCGATGGGAAACACGACTAAAGAGTACACATAGTCTAGAAAAAGTTGTAGAGAACGATAACATACAAGCAAACGACAAATTTCTATTAAACAATTCCAAAAGCCCATAGCACTCTAAGTGCAGTTAGAGAGCTCGTTCCCCAATCAGCATTTCAAAAACAGAATTCCAAGAGCTTCGTTTAGATTCCGTGATAGCATAACGAGTCTTATAGAGTGATTGTCGGATCTGGTGTCCAAACAGAGGTTGCACCGAAATGTTTGCATTTTCTAGAATTTTTTTTTCTCTTAATTCATTATTAACTTGCCAAACGATCGTCAAGTACATAACCAAGCTGGAATATCTTTAAGTCTTGTTTCTCTTCAGAATCTATTAAAATATGTGTAAAATTCTTTTCCTTACTATTAAGCAAACTGTACGGAAAGATTCAGAACAATGCATTCACTTTACAAAACTTTCTTGATCATAAGCGATTTTGTAAATATTTGAATACTTGAAAATTGGAGAAATTTCTATCAAAATATTACTACAAATGTATTTTTGAAGTATTCTAAATATTCCCAAAATGTGTGCATGCAAAAATCTCAATTTTCAAAAAGTTGTGCACTTTGCAGTTTGAAATAAATTTTTCAACGGCGTTGCCTCGAAAAAAATCTTTGTTGGCATTACCATAAAGCATTACTTCAGCAATAATTTTTTTATTATAAACCTTGAAAATTAAAATGAATGTTTTTTTATCCTTCTTAATTTGAACAGTAAGAAAAATAAATAATTTATATAGAAAATTTAAATAAATAGCATTGATATTCATATTTAAAGTTGAATAATAAAATATATCTAAAAATTAATTCCATTGAAATAGTTTAAAAATTACTAGATTTTTATTATAATTAAGTCTGTTTGAATTTTTCTTTAGACCTAATAACTGATTTAAAGCTATAGCAGTAGCTGGATATGTATTTGAATATATATATATATATATATATATATATATATATATATATATATATATATATATATAATATTGCTACTATTCGATTTCTGCTTTTAGATTTTATTTTTTATATTTATTGATATATTTCAAGTCATTTTTTTATTAATTAAATTGTGTATTTTTTTCAGTTTGCGATAAAAATACAAAGATTGTTTGATTTGTATTTAAATTATGCATTTATTACAAGCTACGTTTTCCCGTGTAAAATTTTATTATTTATTCACCTTCCTTTTTCAACTAAATAAGCACGACCTAAACAATTTTTAAATAAATTTGAGATTCTATGAATAAAATAGGAGTAACTTATTTTCTAATTGAAGTTACATTGCGAATAAACATGATTAAATATGTCTGTTATTTTTATTGTATCTACATTCAAAATGCAGACGAAATTCAATGGGAATGTATGTTTGGAGATATCCAATAATTTCCTATGCCGCATTATCTACTAATTATCAAAGAAAAATAAGGTGTTGAGAAATGTATTATTAATGATGTTATTGTTAGTATTCAATGTATTAATTAATAACATTTTGAAACATTTCTAATTATTTATGCTTTGTCCCATTAAGGGAAATAGAATATTTACAGAAAAATTAATTAGTTACAGATTATGCAGTGAATTCAAGTACAATGTATTTTCATTACGAACCCAAACATTTTCAACTTTGTCAGTAAAATTTGTTTTGCCATAATTAATCGTTTCCTTTCGCAAAAGTATTCTCTCCTAAAGTGGATAATTATATTTAGTTTACATTAATATGCATGTTTCACTAGATTCTTTCTTTATAATTTGTTGAAATCCAGATTCGAATATCTTTCTATTATTACAATACTAGCCGCCTTTGGCGACCAGCCGGTTCGCCAACCTTAATGTTCGTTAAAATTTTAATAATTAACTATTTTATGCAATTCCAACTTTAATAGATTCTTCAGCAAAATATTTTAAAATTTCAAATTTTGATAGTCATATAATTCCCTCATACTATTATAAAGGCCTTCAGTCATAACGTGATATGTATCTTTCTAATTTTCTGTTACCCCTCGTAGAATTTATGCTTTAAATTAAAGTGTAAATGATTAATCTGCAATTAATATAATAATATTTTTTACTGAAACAAAACACTTTTTTTAATGATATGATTACTGATAAAAGAGTCACTGAGCGTTTAAACTTTATGGGTACTAAAGAATATCTTTCTTAATTTATGTAATATCTCAAGAATTTGTCAACAAAATTTTCACAGATTCATCATGAACAGATCAATTCATTAACAATGTTTAATTTTAAATGCATCAAACACTAAGAAAATAAAATGAATCGTTTAAAATAATCGGTCGAAAACAGGTTTAAAAAAACTACTTAAAAAACGATGTACTTAAAACTATAAGCATATACAAAAAAATATATAACTAACATAAATACAATTTACTTACAAAAGCATGCAACGAACCTAAAAATAATTTAAATCGTCCGTTGATAATGGTTGTCATGGCGACAATCGGAACACAATGCGCAGGCGTGAATTTTCTTCGCCAATTACGGTAACGCAAATGCGTGAATTTTTCTACGCCAGTTGGGGTAACGCTATGCAGATTATACATTTTTAATTTCTCTTATTCTGTGTTATTTTAATTCAAAAGTACTTCAAAATGAATCTGAAACATGGATTATTTAACAATGTTTAATTTTAAATGCATGAAACATTAAGAAAATAAACAGAATCATTTGAAATAATCCGCCGAAAAACGTTAACCCTAGCCTCATTACTGTTGGGAGAAAAAAACCTGAAGCCTTACTCATTTGGCGGTGGGGAAAATGGAAGATTTTTTTGGCGGAAAAGTTTTCGGTGGGGAAAATGGAAGATTCTTTTGGCGGGAAAGTTAGTTTTTAATTAATAATTAAAATTCTAATTAAAATTTAAAAAAAAAGGGACCCCAGGTGCACATTCCCGACCTCCAAGGTATACATGTACCAAATTTGGTAGCTGTATGTCAAATGACCTGGCCTGTAGAGTGCCAAACACACACACACACACACACACACACACACACACACACACACACACACACACACACACACACACACACACACACACACACACACACACACACACACACACATTGATCTTTATTATAAGTATAGATTTAGTTTTAACTTTAGTTCAGCAATATCATTTAAATAATTTCACTAAATAAATCTGGAATACATAATAATCTGTATAGAAATCCGCCTATTCAATAGATTTTCTGTAAATTGTATTCAAAAATTCTACTGAATACAGCGCAAAGAAAGTTTTCATTAAAATTTAAATTAATTTAATTTTTAATTTAAAATTTTGGGGAAATTTAAGGAAACTTTTTATTTTTATTAATTACAAAAAAAAAACTTTTTAATAGTGGAAAGATTGCTAACATTTTTGTATTTACCTTCCCTATTAAATCAACATATTGTAGATAATTTAAATCATTCTCTTTAAAAATGTTCAAGTTGCTGTTAAAAAATTGAATTCAATATTGTATCATTGTTTTAAAATTATCAAAGACTAAATATTAACTTTCGATGATTTTAAAAATCGTTTGGTAAAATTCTAATAAAAAAACGTTACTACGAGATTTAAAAATCGTTTTATACAACCGATATTCTACTTTTAATTTAAAAAAAAGTCAAGTTGCAGACAATAAGATTATTATTTTTGTTTTATAATATTTAAAAAATAATTTTTCCATTAAAATTGTTTTATGCATTCAAGAAAATAGACATGAAAAGTTTTTCATCACGAAGAATATCATTACCTCACGATATACATGGCGTTGCTCATAAGCGTGAAAATTTATCGCACTTAAAAAATGTTTCTAATTTAATCAAATATATTCCAGAGATTATATATTTGAATATTTTCAAATTTTTCAATCCTTGCATAATCATTTTTTTTTAAATTTTGTATTTTAATAACTTTTTTTTATATTTTCCAAAATTTTTCATTTATAAAAATTAAAAGTATTTTATATTATCCGGTATATTAAACACACATAAAATTTTATTTTGCCGCTGAATGTTTTTTAACTGAAGGATATTTACTAAATTTCATTTGAATAAGTTTTCAAAATTTAAACATTTTTATCCAACATTAGCTCGCAGTTTATGATCTTACATTTCTGAAAGAGAATTTTTCTGAGTATATTTATTACCAGCTTTTTTAATAGTTAGGATTAGAAAATAAATGTCAAGTGACTGAAACATATTTCAAGAAATGCGTATTTAATGAAATTCAAACATTTAAAATTTTTAAGAACCCAAGAAGAAAATTTAAACACAATAGCTATGGATGTCTGGGATTTCTTTATTTCTCCGATATGCTATGAAAAGAACTTTTTAAAAAGTATCCAAGTCATCCATAAAAATAGAAATATTGCTTTAAAAATATATTTAAAGAAAAAAAAGCCTAAATCTTTTTTTAATTTATTAGAAACGTTACTGGCATAAAGTAGTCGCTTTCGACAATCTTTCACCATATTAATAGAATAAACTTAAAAACCAATTTAGATGAACAATATATCATTACGCCGAATAAAAGTACTATTTTAAATTATTTTTACAAAGTGAATGCAAATCATTTTCATTGGTTAGCTGTGGGCATAAAATGACAAAAAGTTGTCTGGAAAAGGAGGTTGAGCACTCAATATTGAAAGTCTTATGCAGATGTCGGGTAGTAAGGGATCATTGATGACATATGCAGGATTCAATGCGCATGTCCTCTATGGATTGGTCGTGCTTCTTTATTTAGCTTATGAAAAAAGCAAAAACAAAAAATGTTGTATTGGTTGGGAATGAGAAACTGTGCCGTATTTTTTTTTTCCTTGGAGAACACGCAATGTGGTAGAAATTTTAAAATTGTTCTTGAAAAATGGCGAATCGTTTGCTACAGGCGACCCTCGATGATATGTCAGGTGCTTCAGAAGTCCGTTAGTATTTGAAAATTGAATAATTTTCGAAATAATATAGGTAGATAGGTAAAAATTGACTCACATGTTTGAAATAACATGTCATTTATTGAAATAAAAAATAGTGAAAGAAATGATGGACAGATAGCTCTCGATATGATAACTTAAGAAATTAGTATCATAACAATTGATTTTTAGCAAAGATTATATCCTTAGTAATAAATGCCCAACATGTCGACCTTCGTTCATCAACAATACCTATATTCGAGGAACAGTGTTGTGAACAGCATATCTGTAGACGTGGTGAGAATCGTTATCGGATGATGTCTTTTAGCATTCCTAATGAAGTAGAACAGTCGTGGTATATTTTCGACTTCAGAATCCGGATTTAACAGACTTTCGTAGTGTGAAAGGGTCTTTGTCGATCCACAACACGTTAAATAAACAATTATAATCTTCCCACATTTTTGGAACCCTTTTTTTGTTTCATTAAATCCCTATGTCATTTCAAGAATGTGTGTGTTTCTATCCGCCTACCGGCATTAGTGAATTATTAAATTTTCAAATGTTAACGGACTTTTGAATCACCGGTATATCGGTGCTCAGGAATTTCCATGAGTCATTAAAGCTGTTACTAGTGGTTAAAAATGAAATAAGATTTTATAAATTATTTTCAATAAATTAATATTTGATTTATTTATAATTAAATGTTTTTTGATAGTTAATAGGCAGGCATATCCAAAATGGTCAAGGATATAAACTTTTTTGTTTATTGGGTTAAAGTTTGAAATAGATAAATACGTTTCAACCTTTGCATTTGCTTTTGCAATAATATTAATTCAAATTTAATAAGTCATTTATGTTTAGAACTTTGTAGGCGACAATGTATTAAGACCAGACTGAAATTAATTTATCACAAGTTGCTACTATACCTTTACAACATTGCGTCTCATCAGTTTGCATGTAATTTTACGTACACCATGACGACATATTCCCCTTTTTAATGAGGTACAATTGAATTCAAATCTGCCGTGGTATTTAAATATGCATATGAAAGCATTTGTAACTCAATTATCAAACTGTGTTATGTTCTCGTATCCATTCATAGAACACGCATTCTCGGGGAACACCATCTGGTTGTGAGCAGGCAGTGTTTAATATACTTTCCTGAGCTTTATGCTTTCCCCTGCATACATCGAAGATATTTCTCTGTAATTCGTAGAAGATTTAACGTGTCCGTTTTAAAATTAATTGTCTGTCTCTATCACAAAAGCATTAATTTATTTCTCAACTTACGCTTCAGTATCGGGAAATATAATAAATAGATATTTGTCAATTCAGCACAATCAGTATTGCGTGTCTGTATATAAACAAATTGCATGCAGTTTTCATATAAATCTAGTTTCATTAGATTTACGTTTCTAGTATTATAAAAATGAAATATTGAATTTATCTTATTATAAATAACCACTCATTTTTTCACACGTATATCCAATGAAATGTAAAGATCCGGCAGACGATTTATTTTAAATGCAAAAGAAAATAATCTGCGTATTTGAGAGAAATCTGAACTAAACATTGTCTGAATGTGGCTATGATTTGTCAAATTATATATAGTTATTTTCTCAATAATTCTTTATAATTTCTCAAATCTTAATTTTAAATTATTTCTTTATGTGGCGATATTTAAGTACAATTATTTTTGTGAAAAAGGAAGATAATGCCAGAATGTTTCTTATATGTGTCAGTTTTAGACAAACCTGCTAAAAATAAAGCTGTTTATATTGCAAATAGCTAAAAATTATATGTTTAACAAGTGTTAAGAATAATTTTAATTTATAAATAATGTTTTAATAATAAAATTTGCAATATTTTTAAATTAAAATCTTATTTAATATTTGCAGAATATTACTTTAAAAATGGTAAGAAATTAAATATGACATTCTTATTAGAGAAAAGCTTCTTGATCATTATAGAATATGGTAGAGATTATGCATAATAAATATATCTAGAGCAGTCTATTAAGTCTATCATTCTATTAAATGTATATAGCATATGACTGCAACAATTATGGTAATTTCGATGACTTTTAGTTTTTAATATAATATCTATACTTATAATAAAGCTCAATATTGGCGCTCTACAGGCCAGACAGTTTGACTTACAACTACCAAATTTGGTACATGTATACCTTGGAGGTCGGGAATGTGCACTTGGGATCCCCTTTTTTGAATTTTTAATTAGAATTTTATAATTATTAATTAAAAACTTACTTTCCCGCCAAAAAAATCTTTATTTCCACACCGCCAAATGAATAAGACTTCAGTTTTTTTTTCTCCCCACGCTAATGAAGTTAGGCTTAACATGTTTTCGACCAATTATTTCGAACGATTCTGTATATTTTCTTAATTTTTTATGCATTTAAAACTAAGCACTATTAATAATTCGATCTTTCAAATTCATTCTGAAGTACTTTTGAATTAAAATAAAACAGAATAAAGGAAATTAAAAATTTCTAATCAGCATAGCGTCTTCATTTTCTACCCACACTGGCGTAGAAAATTCACGTATGCGCATTGTGTTCTGATTGTTGACAACTATTTTCAATGGATTCAGACTTGATTTAAATTATTTTTCGGTTAGTTGTGTGCCTTTGTAATTAAATTGTATTTATGTTAGGTATATATTTTTTGTATATGTTTATAGTTTTAAGTTCATCATTTTTTAAGTAGTTTTTTTAACCTATTTTCGACCGATTATTTTAAACGATTCTGTTTATTTTCTTAGTGTTTGATGCATTTAAAATGAAACATTGTTAATTAATCGATCTGCTCATAATGAATCTGAGAAAATTTTGTTAAAAAATTCTTGAGATATTACAAAAATTAAGAAAGATGTTCTTTAATGCCCATAAAGTTTAAATGCTCAGTGACTCTGTTTTCAGTAATCAGATTATAAAAAAATGCTTTGTTTCAGTAAAAAATATTATTATATTAATTACAGTTTAATCATTTCCACTTTAATTTAAAGCATAAATTCTACGGGAGCTAACAGAAAATTAGAGATACATATTACGTTATGGCTGAAGGCCCGTATAATATTGAGTGAATTATATGACTATCAAAATTTGAAATTTTAAAATATTTTGATGAAGAAGCTATTAAAATAGGAGTTACATAAAATATTTTATTATTAATATTTTAACGAGCATTAAGATTGGTGAACCGGCTGGTCGCCAAAGGTGGCTAGTTTGTAATACAATTTATTTTATATATATTATTAACATTATGCATTTTTCTCTTCTTGTAAGTAGAATTTTGTTTGTACAAATATGTTTTAAATACATATAACACACTCAAACATATGTAAAATGACATTTTAAATACTTTAAAAATAAAAGAAAGATAAATGGTATTACTTAATATGGTTTGCTTTAGATTATGTTATTAACTTAAATCTCAGAAGTTGAATACAAACATAGAAATATGAAATGAAAAATGTGCTCATTAAAACTGAAAAGATGAAAGGATTAAAAAAAGTTGATTGATTGATTGTTAACAAAATGTTTTTCGTTGCTGAATAATTAAAAAGTTTCAATTTTGTAACAAAAACGCCGATCGGTGTGTCACTATTAAACCTTTTATTCAATAAACCATACATTGATGGAAAACTATCCAGAATTTTTTTTGTGTGAGTGATGGGATGGAAAAATAATTCTCTAGCCACCTTTTGTGGTCAGGTATTCTCCCATCATATTAAAATCTTTAGTTTATAATTTCAACTAATTTTCTTGACATCTTATCATATATAAGAACTATATTAAGTTACATTTGCCTAGTAAACAATGATTGGTTACCTATGCCTAAGTGACAAAATTCATTTTGGAGATTAAAATTGGCTAAATGGGTCCACTTGGTGAAACTGGGAGTTGTGTTAAAATATTTTTTACGAAATTCATTAGTTTTCTGTGTGAATGATATGATGGAATAATAATTCATCAGCCACCTTTTGTAGCTAGTCATTAATCTACCATATAAAATCTTCTATTTACTTAGATGCGATATGACAACATCATATCGCATCTAAGAACTATTTTAAATTACACTTGTCTGAAAAACAAAGAATATTCTGATTAGCTATTCACGCCTAAGTGACAAAATTCATTGGAGATTAAAATTGACTAAATCGGTCCAGTTGTTGAAACGGGGGGTTATATTACGGAAGAAGCCGGAAGAGGAAGAAGTAGATCATGAATTAGGTATCTTGTTGCCTAATTTTTGAATATTTCAAAATTGTTATAGGGGTTAGAGATTGAGACTAAACTTGTTTTTTTTCCCATCAGAGTTGGGGGGGGGGGATAATTTTTTTTAGATATCCCTAGAAAGGGAAATGGACGTGCGACAATAGATGGCATATCTAGAGATCCTAAGCTTACACATGAAGTAAAAATGAAAGACATCGGACAGGAAATTCCGACAGGGAGACTATTTCTTTCAGTTTAAATTTTTTTTTTGAATATATTAATACAAGGGGTGTTCAGATGAAAAGATACGGAACGACACTCTGGGTATGAAGACTTTATTCAAAGTATACACCATAGGACTGAGCTCAACGATCCCATTGATTAACGAGCCGAAGGATTCCTTGTTCCCAGAATTCCTGTGGCCGTGACGAGACCCAATTCTTCACAGCGTCCTTGAGTTTGCCTTCCGAGTTGAAGCACTTCCATTTCAGATGTTTTTTCAGGCAATCAAACACATGAAAATCGCAGGGCGACATGTCCGGACTGTAGGATGGATGGTAGAGCTGCTCCCACTTGAACTTGGCCAGTTCCACGTGTGTGATCCTGGAGACATGTGGACGCGCGTTGTCATGGAGCAGAACCACACTCTCTGTAAGTAGCCTCGATATTTTGTTCTTGATGGACTTGCGTAGTCTTCGGAGTGTCTCACAGTACACTTCAGAATTAATGGTTCTTCTGTACTCGAGGAATTCAACAAGTAACGGACCTCGGACGTAAGTTGGACGGCGCTCTTTATAAGAGCATCTGCTCTCTCCCGCGCACAGGGGCACCCGTGTATGTTCCGATCTAGGCCGGAGACTCCAATCGCATCCCTAGATGTCTCGCTACATTCTCCCATAGCGACATAGGCAAATATGTTAACGGTTACATTGTTACGACGTTTCGTACCTTTTCATTTGAACACTCTTTGTTGTTCATTATTGATAAAATAATATTAAGTAGGCTATCATAAGTTTATGATTTTACATAGAAATAATGATTCTAAAAATTTATTTTCCGAAGTATTTTAATACGTGTAAATTATTTTTTAATAATGGAAAAAAGGAGCAACTTATTTCCGAATTCATTGCAATAAATAGCATTTCTTTATTCTTATATTTTACTCAAACATTTCTATTTGAACTCTATTTTATATTGATCGTACCCTTGAACAAGGAAAAATGTTCGATTTTATTTAAGAAATTATTGTTCTGATTTCCATAATTTATTCAAATAAAATATTTCAAAACCAACCATTGTAAACGTAATTTATGCATTAGCTTGCCGTTATTCGAATTATTTAATTTAATCGGCTGTCTAGAATTTGTCTGAATGCATATAGATCATTCCATTTGCAAAACTGAGTCAGTAATTGGCATCTTGCTTCTGGGATAAATTGAGAAAGTTTGTTCCATCATGTGCTTGACACATAAGGGCCACTTCTTCTACTAATGATCCAAATACGGTTTGCTGCGTAATGGACTCGGTTACTGATCGATTCTATGAAAAGAGATCTTCATCATCTGCGAGTGGGGGAATCTTCGCAGAGCTTCTTTTCTGTTTGGATCGTTTGTCATTTTGATTTGTCATTTGTTATTTCACTATTTTACAATGGAACATCAAAATGAAGCTGAATTATTAAATTGATTTATTTTCTTGGATAATTTTTACTGAATTATATATATTCTGAATTCATAAATTATTAAAATTTTATTTATTAAGATATTTTCTCTCTATAATAAAGCATTCAAACAATAGTAGAGATCATATGCTTATTTAACAGAGAGGGCATCCATTTCGTTGATAAATGACAAAAAAAATATTGGATGTCAATAATTATAGCAGTATTCATAAAACACCTTTTACTATAGTTTGTTTGTTTTGATATTTATATGCAAATATTCTTTTGGGCCATTAACTTACTAAAGAAGTGAAAAATATTGATTATTTTCTCTAAGTTTTAATGTAGTCATGCAACAAATAACAATAGTATTCCTAAATATATCTAATTTATGAGGAAATCTAATGAAGATCTTAAAACAAGTTTTTAATGAAGATTTTAAATTTGTTATAATGATTTTTCATTTAATATATGGTGTGCTATTTAAGAATTTTATATGGAGATAAATGTTTTTTTTTTGACGAATTTTTCCTTTTAGATCATAAAATTGAGATCTTTAAATCATAAAATTGAGATATAAAAAAGTGAATTCAGATATCTCTTAGTTATTATTAATTTTATTTTAACTTTTATTAGTCTTGCATACGAGAATGAATTTTGTCAGACAAAAATTTTATCGAATATATATCTGTTATTACGTTCTAACCATTTGCAGACCGATATTCTTAACTAAGAACATCAAACTAAAAATTCATTTAAAAACTAAACTATTTTCATAAAGATTTGAAGAAAAAAAAGGATTATGTGCAATTAAAATATAGTTTGATTTTTCGGCACAGAAATCCTATTTCAGACATAAAATAGACAAATATACGAAAATTTATACAAAATTGTTTTCTTTTTTCATTCTAAATTTTTCGCATTATGATAATTTATATGAAATTAACAATCAATTTTCTCAAGTTCACTAAATGTAGCCAAAACACAAAAAAATAATATATAACAACATAAATAATAAATTTCGCTTGTTATCATTCCTAAATCTTCCAGATTTCCATTTGGAGGCGTTTGCTAATTGTTACCATTTATTCAAGAAATGATTTTCTTTTATTATGAGTTCTATTCTGAGAAAAAAGAAAAGCGTTTGCATTTCATGCGAGGAAATCCCTTACAATTGCTGAAAATATTAATTTTAAATAGCTGTTTGATTACTAGAGCAACCGATTACAAATGTGATATATTAGCATTTAAGTGCCCTTCGTAATAATGCTCTAATGCTTATTGCTATTACATTAATTTTTGTATAACCAGAATAAGATATTCTCACATAAAAAGATATATGTGCTTTATAGAGCAAATTTTATTTTTAGATGTAATTCTAGTATGTTTGAATTTGATCGGTTGCATAAAATGTTAAGTATCTACCGTCAAAAGATTGCGGTATGACAAAGTGTTGAAATTTATTTGAAACTCTTTAAAATATGTTAGTTATCATGGATGGTTTTTATATTTAGAATCTCACATTATGAATAACCAATAGGATCATCTGATATTATGAAGCGAAATAACAACCATTCTTTAATCATTCGGGGCAATAAAGAATCGATAGCAGCAAGGATAGAAAGTTAAGGGTTGTATATCTTAGACGAAAAATGATGATTGAAAGCAACACCTCAGAATAATATGTAGAATAGGAATGAAAACTTGACAACAGTTGATAATTTTTGTAAAAAAAGAGTTGTTTTCAAAAGTACTGATTATAAAGTTAAACTGTCTGGTTTTTTTAGAAAAATATTTTTTGTTTGTTTAAAATCATATTTTTAACTGTATTAGTTAAAAATGAACTTAAATACAAAAATAATTATTATTTTGTTTAGTCAGTTTGATCTCCACTATTCAATTTTTATGCCTAACATAGTAAGCGTAGTCAAAAGTGGCCAATGTTAACAGATTAGATAACAAATCTTAATAATAATATAACAAAAGATCAAATTGATATAAGAGCATATGATATAAATATATATTAATATCCTTAAATTAAGAGAACTCCTCCAAAAGAGAAATAACCAAAAAATAATCTGCATTTGAATTCGGTTTGTAAATGGCTAAGTGTTATGATTAATAAAGGAATTATTTCCTTATATTTATATTTTTATAATATATATTTACTTTTGCTGAACACAAATACAAAAAAAAAATCACAAACATTGTTTAAAAATAATTTAATAAGTTATACAAATTCTGAACTTAAAGAAATAATTCCTATTACAATTTGAAAAAAAATGTTAATAATTATATCCTGAAAAATAATTTTAAATACTTTCAATAATTACAAATAAATCAATGTCCGCAATATTTGAGAACTAATTAAGTACAGTCGAAAATTGTTGATAAAAAATATTAATGTTTCTCTTTGGGCAAGAATTATTACGAATTTTGCTCAAAGAAAGGGAACTTATGCTTTCCTACATCTACATGGAATGAATCATTTAGTTTCAGAAACCATTGTAAATCTCGGAGAAGAAAATAGATAATTAAATCACAGCACAATTTCAAAATTATATTGGCATGGCTGACTAATGTAATATTCAACAACAAATTTTGTGAAACTTTCAATACAGAAATATTCGATTCGCTTTAACTTTTTTGAAAATGCATATATTTCTTAGATTCTACTTCATTCCCTTCACGATAGCTGTAAGTATGCTGTGTATGAAAATAATTGGAATATGGGAAAGAGAATTTTTTTGTAGAGTGTTTTGCTTTTTGTTGCTATTTTCACTATTTTTGACCAAAATTGATACATTTTTCACAATCTCAATTGGCACTGAATTTCCTAATCAATATTTTTCATTATTTGCAATCACATTGATCCAGAAAATGAACTGAAATAGCTCATTAGAGGGATTTTTAAAAATTTTGTGTCCGTAGGTATGCAGATACCTTAACCCTTTCTAGGACCGTGCGAAGTATGCTTCCCACCAAATTTATCAATCTTTGTATGAAATTATGTAGGTTGGCATAAGTTTTGACAAATTTTTTTAGAAAGATAGAAACTTAGATACTTTAGTTCTTTATGTTATACAAAATGATGTGTCTTGATTTGTTACTTAACTATTAATTAACAAAATTAATTAATCAAATTAAATTTATCTAATAAGCTAAATGAATCCCTTTTCTTTTTCTAATTTCAAGCCTAAAAATATTTTAACATAATATGATTAGAAAAAAATGGCCCTTTAACGGGTTAATTGAATTCCTTGCTTTTCAAACCAGTAAGCCTCACACAATATTAGTACTTATTATTGGTATTTATATTAGAATTTCATGACGGAACGTGAAGAAGCGTGTTTAGAACAATGAGTTATAAGATCTTATACTCCATAGTCAATTGTGCTTGCCAGGTTACAGTGAAGTTAATTGAATGGGCTAAATTATTTGTTTATATTCGATATCCATTGTATATATTATATTTATTCGATATTATGTTTTATTATATTCGATATCCATTAAATGTCAGATTAGCAAAGTTTCACTTCACGATGAACAGTTGAAATCAATTTAAGTGATATATCAGTAGAATTACAAAGGTTATAGTACCTGTCACTTTGCATCTATCTACATTATTGCCTTACATTCTGTTGTGACGTCAAATTCTTTTATCCATCTGCGGAATGCGTATATGTTGAATGAAATTGGAACTGCGCATTTGACATCTAACTGGTAAGCGCAAACTGATGCTATTGGCTTCCACGCATTGAGATCCACGGTAATAGAACGGCACCCGTAATATGTTCTTCAGAGACTAAATCAGACTATATATCCAGTCAAAATCAGAGAAAGGATTGAATCCGATTGGATTTACGAATCTGTTTGGTTTATGACTCAGAATAAATGCTTGAATATATTTTTGGAGCAAGTTTCCTTACATTGGATGTACTATATAGAAATAATCTTCAAAAAATCAAAATATGATAAATCTCAAAATCCATCATCCAAAAATCCAAATCAATCATCAAAGTCCATCAAAATATGATATAAAATATTTCCAAAGTGAAATATTATTTTTATTTCCATTAAGCAATCTTCGATTCTACTTCGAATTATTTTTCAAGCAGAATGAATATTGGCTTATTTGTAAATATCTTCAGTCCTGAAAGAATAAGCCTTCCGTCCTTCATACCTTGCCTTTTCTTTTCATTCCATTCATGTTATTTTCAGCAAACTTTTCTAAGTGCTTGAGTAAACAATCAACTCAATGATTTCAAAAAATCTCATTTCACCAAAGGAATTTATTTATTTTTGATTTAATCTTAATGTTATTTACCGTCTATTCATTTCAACTCTTATTCGTTTTAGAAAAAAAAAAAAAAAAAAAAAAAAAAAAACTAATTAAGTAATCTACGTGGAAGAATGCATTAGACTCTAATCTAAACCATTAAAAACTTTTCTTTTAAAGTCTTGATTTATGAGAAAAACAATTCTCATTCCAGGATTTCCTATTATTTGTTAAATTATTTTAAAGCAGTCTTAATTTTCTAAATATTTTTAATGTCATAAAGAAAATTTCTTAAATTTTCAGCATTCTTAAAAGACATTATGAATTGTGTGTATATATAATATAATATAAAATATGAAGTGTATGTTTCTATAACTATGACTCTGTTTTGGAACCGACATTTTCAAAAACTGCATAAACATGTATGAATTAACATTGACTGATTTATAAAAAAAAAAATGCATTTCGTGGGTTTTATAAAGTAAGTATGAACACTAATCAAGTACTAGATGATTTCAAAGGGAATAAATTTTTAATTATTTTGAAAATTGTTTATTGCTTTGTTTTTATAATTAGGTTCATATGCACTTTTCTTAAACTCCAAAATAAAATAAAATTTTGTTTGCAATTTGGAAGGAAACTATTCAACTTTACTTCCTTTAGTTCCCCCGCTGGTTGTGGTGCTGACGTATGGAGAGGGGGTGTGCTAGCTCAGGTGTAGTCCTCATCACCTGACCATGGTTCAAAATTACAATTCCGCCCTAGTGTTGCTCTAAAAACGAGTCGTTAATATAATTGAACTGAAATTTTCTACCTTCTGATGTGTTATGCACGGAAATAAATAACGAATCGATTGATTTTATAAATTTTTGGAAAATAGTCTATTTGATGCTATTATAATGCTTACTAAAAGATAGAAATTTATCAATTTGAAATGTTAAAGGACTGAATCCCTCGTACTTAAACTTTGTACAACATTTCATATTGAAAATCAATATGACGATATTTAAGCAATCCCAAATGCTGTAGTTGTTACGTATTACATGTATACGCTGATATCGATTCAATGTATAACACAAATTTTTTTCTGTCAGCATAGCAGATATTGTGTAATAATTGTATGATATAAGAAAAGTCTATTTTGATAAATTGGGAAACTGTACCGAATTAAAATATAGCAGAAATTGCTGCATTTCGTATCACCATAGCACACATTAAAAGTATTTCAATATTTAAAGGGGAAAAAAAAGTACGCGAGATTAACACTTTGTTGACCGGTGACGAGATAACTCGTCTTTGCACTTTGATATTTTTTTCTAAGTTCATGAAATGCAAATATTTTTTCAAAAACTTGCAATGCAAAATTTTGTCATGTTGGCTTTTCAAAATCAAAATTACTTTTCTGATATCTGTTTCCATTGCATTGTAAAAATTTAAAAAATTTGAACCATGTCGGAAGAACTTTTTAGCGAGTTATATGCGGATGTTTTGTCGGATGCAAATAAAATGTTTTGAAAATCACTTCGAATTTTATTCAATTACATTTTTTGCCCCGGTGACATGAGATATTTTCTATATCAAATAGCGGGTGCCATGCATACATTTTTGTGCGAAATGGCCGGTCAACAAAATAAATTTTTGTATGAAATTGCCGGTCAACAAAGTGTTAAACAAAGTCGCATTTAGTACAACCCTAAATGCGACTTTGTTGAATCTCGCGCATATAGTACAACCCAGGCCCCCGGCAGCACCTCGAAATGAAGATGAGATGCTTCCGGCATGGTGGTTGGATCTCTCCACCCTGGAAGGTACACTAATAGGTGGCGGATCTGACTCCTCCCATCGATGACGGGACGTACTTCCTTCGGGGAGGGTTGTACCGTGGCCGGTGACGGCCCTTAGGACTCAGCCACAGTTCCCCCAGTGTTGCTGTTGCGGCGGTCCATTCATTCAGTTTTTATGGTTTAAATCCGTGTGCCTTCGTGGCGGGTCGGAGAGTTAGATGGCTGACTTAGTACAACCCTATTTTTCTTTGAGACCTCTCTCCGCTTAATACTTTAATTTCTCTTAACAAGTACGTTCGTCTGATGGAGGATATGCTACTAGCTCTCAGATAAATACTTTACTCTATATGTGTATGACGAACTCACCTAGAAAGCATAATTGTGCACACCATATAACATCTAACTATATATTGTCTTAGGCTGTGATGTGAAGCACTGTTTTTTTCCCCCGTGAAGAGGAACAATGGATTTATATATTAAATTGTTGAGACACTATGATATCAATATTTTATTATACCAAGCTACTGAAAAGTAAAATTATGATTCTCTACATTCTACTGAGATGTCTGTTATAAATCTACGGCGTTTTCTTTTTTTAAAGTTGAAGGGAAGAATTATTTACTTTTCAAGTTATATGAATGTATTTGTTTTAATGATTTCTCAACAGAAATGTTGAAATTCTCTGTCTTATAATTGTTATATTCATACAGCTTCGAGTGGTAACGTCAGTCTAACGTGCTGCTGCCGAGACGCGTATTTGTCTGTAGTAAAAGATAAGAGGAGGCTGTCATACTCGCTGCCTAGACTGCATTGGAAGCATGTTCTATTTACTGAGGCTTAGCTTTGCATTTATTGCAAGTCTCCGTAATCCTATTTAAAGCTAGTTGCCTTTAGAGACAATCTAGTTAATTAAGTTAAATTGTTTAGATGCATCTTCATGTGCATGATTTCTTTCAGAAATATTATGATTTTAATACTGAACCATTAAAGTCTTGATATTTGTATTGTGTTACATTTGTTCTGCTTATTATGTGTGTAACAATAACAACAATTTAATTTATTTCTCGGTATTGAAACTTTTTTATTCGTTTTGTAAATTAGGCAGTTATTAAATAGAATTCCTCTTCTTTAGATTTCAGTAATGATGAAAATCACGCATAAAATAATAGGTAAAACAAAGAAAAGGATTTCTATTTCAGATCAACGATGTAATTTATTTTTTGGAAGAATGAAAAATTTTTTTAAACTGAAAAAACATTACGCGTAGCTGTTAAATTTGTACATTAAAAAAATAAATTTTAAATTTTGAAACGGGGAAAAAATCAATTTCAGGCAAGGATATTTTTGAAAATGAACGCTGGAAAATTTTTTTTATTAATAAACTATTAATTAAAGCAATTTTTAATTAGTAAAATTCTAACTAACATTTAAAAAAAATCGCTTCGAGGTGCTTATTCCGATCCTTCAAAGTATATATATGTACCAAATTTGATCTCTCTAGTTCAAATTACTTTGACTAGAGAACGCCAATAGACACACAGATGCACACGTGTTCATCTTTATTACTAGAAGTGATGTGTATAATTTCCATTAAAATTTAGTTTTTAAAGATGCTCATAAAAAGTTAATAAATTTAAGTTAAAGTTAATAAGTTGACAAAGCTGCTTAAAAACATTGAAGCTGATTGCGATGCGTCATGCGGGTTTCAGAGAATTACATTCTTTCTTACAGATATTGTTTAAAAACTGCATTACATTTATTAATCCTAGAAACATAAATTAAATCCTTTAGTCGCTTGGAATCTTTCACTCTGTAATATATATATGTGTGTATGTGTAAGCCTATTTCTGCAAAGTAGAAGGCAGATTTGAAGACATAGAAGAGGCATTTTACATTTTTAAATTCATTTTAATCCATCTCCGGGAGGCAATTTATTTACAAGCAGGCGCGGACAAAACCCGTCCACTTCAGCGCACAACAAAAGCACAGTAAGGAAGAGGAAACAAATGATCACTAGTCTTATTTAACATGAGATTTCCAGCCACGTGTCAATTGAATACTCGTGTACATCTTGGATAAGGGCACCGAAGGAATCATTTTCATTTGACATGTGGAACTGATGGCGCATCATTTTTACAAAGCTTCAACAGTGGAATGGGATCAGGAAACAAGAGAACACTTTAGAATGACCCCAACAGGGGCCGAATTAGGTAAATCTTAAATTTTTACCTGATTCGGCCCGTGTTGGGGTCATTCTAAAGTGTTCTCTTGTTTCCTGATCCCATTCCACTGTTGAAGCTTTGTAAAAATGATGCGCCATCAGTTCCACATGTCAAATGAAAATGAATTTCCTAAATTAATTTGGGTTAAATTAAATATTAAAATATCATTACATATATATACTAAATTTTAGAGCTTATAAGTTAATATGAGATACTGCACTTCAGCTAATGCCTTTTGCCCGATGGTAACACTTTTTTTAACATGATTCAGGTGATTCAGTTAATAATAAAATTAAATTACATTTTTGTCATAATCAGAAATCTAACTTTAAAATATAATTCGAATTTTTAAAGGATATTCATACTTGCAAAATAAACGAAGAAAATCGAAAGAAGTTCCACAAAATATTATCTATTTCCGATATATATTCGGATTCTTCAATATATCTTTCGCAGCATCGCATAGATGATTTTTATGTTCTTAAGAACACCACAATTATGTCATTTTCCTTTCTTCATTCCTAAATAAGAGGAGTGGAATACAATGAAAAGTAAAAAAAAAGAAATGAATGCAGCTATCAATCATTTATTACCATTTTTTAAGGTAAAACTCTTTATTCCATTTCATAGGCATTAATTATACTTCCTATTATAGATGTAGTATTCATACATAGTACAAACATTCGGGTACAAAAATGTTGCTAATGTGTACGAAATTCTTATGCTACTTAAAATTCTTAAAAGGAGACACAATCAGTTTATATAGTATAATTATGAATTAGACAAATTGTTATGCTATTTTTGGAATTTATTTCTGATTAAACCTTTTTACATGTTTGGAAATGCAAATTACCGATATTTAGTGATCTTCTCTACATTCATTTCTATCCAAAACGTACTTGTTCGTCATTGGAAAAAAAAATCAAAAACGGCAAAGCAACATTTCTTCAATCTAATCTCTATATTTTTCTTCTGTATTTGATTTATCTTGAATAATAGAAGAAAGGGTGTGCTTCCGCTTCGTTGTGTGTCGTGCAGGAAAACACCTGACAAGAACATTCCATCTCAGTCAAATGTTCCAGAAAAGACATTTTCTCCCGGGGCGCAATGCATTACGATAATTAGGATGCCATTGTGTCTTCGGCAGACGATTCCCTTCCGGAGAAAAAATTCTCTACTTTGATTTCATTCAACAGCCTTGACAGTCCACTTGTAAAGATCTGACATCGGCTTGAGATATCTTCCGGAACATACCTGGTAAAAGGACCTGCCCCCCCCTCTCAAAAATTGTTTAGAATGCCGCATGCCTTTGAATGGTTTCCACCCTTTTTTAGTAAAAAAAAAAAAAAAAAAAAAAAAAAAATATTTTTTTGAAGTGACCTCTGATATTTTGGTAGGTTAGCAAATCAATGGTATTTATAAAGAAATAAGCTTCATGTTTTTCGTTTTGTTGAGCTAAATATAGATTTATGTTTTTCATTTAAAGTTGGCGCACAGGGGCCATAGTTAATTATCATGATGAAGCAGCCTGGTAACTAAAAACTTCAGTTCATCTATAAAAATCAAATAAGTGAAATTTTGTTTGAAATATTGTTTAATAAAGCAAAAAATAAAGTAATCCTTTGTGAGAAAGGATTTTTTTTATCATAACGTATCTAATGGAAAAGGATTTTCCAATAAATGAGGGAAGAAGTATGTATTATATATATATTACCGGTAAAGTATGAAATCCTTCATTATATAAATTCCTAGGCATTGTATATAATACCTAAAACTATCCGACAATGCATGAAACGATTCGTATTTCACATATTTCTTAGACCTTCTATAGAATAGCCATTGAGAAAGTGGCAAAGTATGAGTTATATCTCTTTTTCACTTCGAATATCATGTGGAAAGGAAACTAATGATGCGATTGCAAACAAAATGTGTCTCCAAAAAATACATACCCTCTATGACCATGCTAGTAAGGGTAAAAATGGATATTTTGTGCACCCGTTGTTTCATACTGAAAATGCTACTGAAGGTAAAATAAATTCTAAAATCAATCTGAAATGCCAGCCAAAAATCCGACAAACAACCAAACATGAAATTGAATTTAGAAAACAAATTTCCCACTGCTTTTTTGGGAACTACTGTGCAAGTTCATATTCCAGATATCGACAAGGGGATATACGATTCGCACAATTTGTTGACAGTTGTAATGAGTGTAACAGAGAATGGTTTCTGCCGACTTGGAACTTTTGGGGGAATTTTAAAACAAATATATGAGAGATCACAGTTCGCTTTATACTTAAAGAACTTGCTTAGAATTCAAGATATTTCTGGCCACGAAATTCCTCTCCGATCAGTTACAATTGCTCAGTCCAGTGAAAGTGGCCAAGAATTCGTCAATGTATGCGTAAAATGAATTGCAAAAATATGAAATGTCTTTGAGGGGAAAATGTAATGAAATGTAATTCAAAATGTCATTCAAACCTACCATGTCACAACAAGTAGGTTAATTTAATTTATTATTTTTTATATGAAAATTTTGTTTCCCTTAATAAGAAAGACAAATTTTGTTTTGCAGAACCTTCAATTTTCTTTACATATTTTGAATATTTTTTAATAATTATTTTTCAGAATATCATTTTTATAATAGAGGAATGCACGTTATTTATATAATAGTCTTATCAGGATCTTTTTTCATACTTTGCCTAAATAGAGCTTCAATTCTATAAAATACCTAAACAATATATACAATTACTAGGGAAAATATGTAATAATTCTTATATTTCGTACTTTGCCTAAAAGCAACCACTATTATATATAATGCCTAGGGAAAGTATGTAATAGATTTCATATTTTGCCTGAAAACGTCCGTCATTACATACAATGCCTAGGCATTCTGTAGAATGCTGGCATTTCATACTGTTTTGGTAACGTATACATATATATAATATTTAATTGAAAAATATATTCCGAAAATATAAATTTACAATGGTGGATAACTTGTTTGTGTCTTTCTACAAGTGAAGCAAAGTGAAAATATACATAATTTAATAATATTTTTTAATTAGTAATATTTACTAATACCTAATGAAAATAAACAATCTTCGCAATAATATCATTGAAAATGACAGTATCGTTGAAAATTCTTGAATTCCAGGACACCATACTATAATCCTAATAAAAAATATAAACAGATTGCTCAACCTTAAAGGCTCTCATGTTGCTAAAAACATATTACTAGTTTGTATCTTTTAAATTAAAAACCTTATATTAACTCCATGAATACTTTTTAAAATAAGAATCTTATACTGTGTCCCATAAGTAACAATAGACAATTGAATAATTTATCTAAAGTAATTAAAATACTTAAAATTTTTGCCGTAATTAAATTTTGCAATTTTTGTGCGCTCAAGAAGAGTATGTAAATTGCGGCAGGTGTTCAAAGTAACATGCTTCAGATATCCCAAAGAATAGAAACAATGACTATCACTTAGATATCAGCAACACGTTAATACTTGACTTTTAAAATGCGTTCCTAATTAAAAGCTCCATCATAATCGCGCTCTCTTCATGGGACTAGAATTTTTCTATTGCTTTTCAGAGAATCTATAAAGTCAATGTTAAGAAGAATCTATCGTGAGTAATAAATAATATTTCATTATACTTAAAAGATTAAACTCAACAATTATTTTTGCTTAGGGTAATTTTTGTCGACTTATCTTGAGCACCAAAATAATATTTTATTGCATACCAAGCTCATGGTTATGAAGTTTTGATGGTAAGATTATTTTATAAAACTGAGAGTGAACATATCATTTATCATATTTCTTCTTTTTAATGGTTTCTTCTAATTTTAAATAAAATCAATTTTTCTAATTTCTTGAATTAAGAAAAACCAGTTACCAGGTAGATAATAACATAAGAAGATTGAAGATCATTTCAGAGAAAGGAAATAGGTTATTTATTCCTATGTTCTCTATTAGCATTTGTTAAAAAAAGTTTTTGATCGTATAGGGATAACATAATTAGAAAATAATTATTTCCATGTCCAGTTTTTAATATCCCAATCTATAAACTCTTTATTATGATATTTAAGCACGATATTTTAAACTTTTATAAGATTGCTTAAAAACAATTTTGGAAGCCTCTTTCTAGGCAAAGACGTTCTAAAATGTTCACAAAAAATGTATATTTGTGGTAAAGCTTTATAAACCAGATAATAACCTCTGGACAGGAGTGATCACTTTTATCTAGTGGTCGTGTTACTCGGCTACGAACCCAAACGTTGCGAGTTCGATCCTCGCTATTATCAAATCGCTACATATTCTATTATATCTGTGGAATTATAGTCTTACTTTTTTCAAGTAAGCAGAATGAGCAAGAAAAAGGCTTTAAAAAACTGGATTCCTTAAACGGAATAAATACCAAAATACTTGTCTAACTGTTTACAATAAAGTTGTGTTTGCTTCTTATGGCACTTGCCACGGACAAGCCCGCTGTTACGAAGACAGCGATTTAAGCCGGTGGGAAAGTGTCTCTTGTTTTTTATAGTAGCACCAACTAGGGCCAACAGTACGACTTTGCTACTCACGCATCACTCATTCGCTTGCACAACCCCTTTTTACAGGAGGGCACATTCACACATCTCACAGATATAACAACGGAAGAACAACCATACCCAAACCGGGACTCGAACCCAGGACGCCCAGATTACGGGGAAGACACGCTACCCCTATACCAGGACGCCGGCTACAATAAAGTAATTGAGCTTGTGAAGCAAATGATTTTAATCATCGTTTTTTGTTTTCGTTATACGAATATGATTTACATTTCCGTCTTCTTCAGATTATCGTATCAAATTATTCTTTTTTTTTTTTTTTTTTACTGACGGTGTAGTTGAACCACACAAACAAATCGTGATTTTCGGTCAGTAAATTCAGTTTTATAGCTAAATTTTGAATAATGCACAGATTCTTACCCTTATTTCTGTCCATTAACTTTGAGAAAATTAAAATCATTAGGTGACACAGCATTAATGTAAAGAGTTTTAAATTAAGAAACTAAGGTAATATTGAGAATTTCACAGAATATTTTAGTTCTTAATCAATTTGTATTTTGAAGCGGAAATTTCCTCCTTAATAAAATTTTAAGATTGATTATAATTAGGGGAATTGAAATTTTAAAATAAATTCTTCTTTTTTTAAGAAATATTTAAAATTAAGTAACAGTAAAGGAACTTGCCGCAGAACTCCAGTTATATTTTATGCATATAGATTTGAATTAAATTTTCATTCATATTGATTTAACTATAATTATTCTTAACATTTTTAGAAGATAATTATTTTAAATCGCACAATATTATTGCTTAATATTGTATCAAATAAAATAGTGTCCAAATGCTTGCCAAAAAAGCTTGTAAAAAGTTTCATATTTAAATTAATTAAAGATATTATGTAAAATATAATTGGCTAATTTTATTGGTTATTAAAAGATTCAAGCTTATTGTAGGAATTTTGGAAACTGATTAATATTTGTATTTATGAGTCTCAGAATATTTCTTTAATCATGTTCATTGTGAAATTTCTCTCTTAAGAAGCTTTTGTTCCTTTAATTATATACATTAAAAATATGTAGTTACAATGCAGTTAAATATTTTATATAATAAAAATAAAATCCACATTTATAAATATATTAAAAAAATTATAAGTTTAATTGAATCATAATTCGTCTCACTAGAAAAAAATTATCGATAAAATCAGCTGAATAAAAAAGAGAAGAAAAAGAAAAGCTTCAGCGATAATTTTGAAAAATGCGCTATGGAGCTCGTATCCCATTAAGGTCTTGCAAATGATTTCTCTTTCTATTCCATTACACGCTTTCTGTTTCATTTCAGACTATCTTATGAGCGGGAATCTGCTCTTAAAAGTAGAATACCCCACGCTTGACTACCGCTTCCATTTTATAAAGCTAATTCAATAGAAAAAGCCATCTGCAGCAGATGTTCTTTTTCACTGACATTTGCTCTTCTGACAGACAGCTGAATTTTGTTTCTTCCTTTTCCCGTTGAAGAGAATTATTTAGAACGACTGATTTTATGGAATTCAGGGGAAAAAATTCTGCTAATTTTAAGATTTGATTTGTTGTCAATTAGATAAAGCAACAAAGTAGATCCTCAAACAACTATTTTACGAATGTTGCTTTAATTGCTCTTAAGAATGCGAATTTTACCCTGCACAATTAAAATAGCTTTAATTTTTTTCAAAAGTAGACTGTTTTTTAAGTCATTTTTCTAAATTCAGAAAAATGTAACAAAACATTTATTGTGTTCAAAATGATTGTTTAAGAGTTTTTTCAGTTCTAGAATACAGGCATTTTAAGTTTAGCTTATAGAATACAGGCATTTTAAGTTTAACTTATTGATAACATGTTAGTAGATAAAGCAACATATGCCGCTCTGCTTGCAGATACATGATATGCCGCCTAATATGACCTCAAATATATTAAAAATTGTAAAAAGAGCATGTTTTGATGTTTATAAATTAAAGAATTTTTACTATTTATTTTGTTTTTGCAAAAATAGATAGATAATAGATCTTATATGTTCTATTCTCATTTAAATGGCCTTTTTAAATAAAAGTTTTAGGACATCCGGCAATTCAGTCATAGTTACAAGTAAAAAAATATTAACCATTTAATGAGGTTATTTGTTTTTCATTTAAATGATTTGTTCCTAAATTGATATCTGTTCATAAAATAGAATAAAGTGATACATTTCAGCCTTTGATTATAAATAAAATTATTTTAACTTTATTGTAATTAGAGCTTTCTACATTTCACGCAAAATTTGTTATTATATTTATAATGAATCTATATTTCACGCTGTATATAGTATAATTTGGTGTCATATCCATACATATACATTCACAGAGAGACATATATAATTCCAAAAAAATGTGTTTTTAGGATCAGGGAGGGTTGAAACAGAAAGTCTTTGACAGTACTTTCTCTTTTTATACTTCATATAGGACATCTTGGTTCCCAATATTGTGCAGTATTATACCACTTAATATTCAACAATATGATACAATACTGCGAATATTATATATGTGTGCTATTTGGGAAGTGCCTTTATGTTAATGACTCCATGTTATTAAATATCTATTGCTAAGTGTAACCTCTTTTGATTCTTAATCCTTCTTATAATGAGTAGCTCAGTTCATTTACATTAATGTAACTATTTGATCCATCACGAAAATTATATAGGGACATGCCTCGTAATTTTGACCAGCTATCACTCACCAAGGATGATACCTGAGATTACATCCCGCTTGATATTTCCGCCATAAACATTCAAAATGATATTCGATCCAGGACTTCGGATGTGAGGTACTTTAAGTATACATTTCAGCAGAATTTGATTTCTGACTTGGAACAATTGGAAACCGTACTTGAAATCAGCATTAAGATTTATTTGTAATTCCAGTGCTATTCTTGATAATTGCATAGTTTAATATTTGTGGCATACATTATCACAGTATCAACTGCAGCGCCTATGCAAAAAGTGCATATTGTATCGGAAAATTCAACCCGAAATCCAAAAAGTAGTGGTATTGATGTAGTGAGTGTTCGAAGTTATAATTCTTCAGGTTCAATAGCAAATAAAGATGCTTTATCGCCATTGGAAAGCACGAATACACAGGCAATATAATTCAGCCGAAACACACACAAGGCCAGACACTTGCAGTTAACAACAACGCACAAGAAGCATACCTGTAATAAGCAACCGTAGCAATAGGAAGTGGCCAGAGAGAATTCACTCAACTGTCTGCTTCAGTTATTTGAGCATATTATAACTTTCTTGACAAGGCAAAGAAAGTTCTTGAAAATGGAATCATCATCAAAATCCTTGCTGTTTCTGAAATTTTCAATTTTATAGCCAAATCCGTCAAACTCATTCGTAGATTCTCCAAATGATCGTCGAATTTGTCACTAAGTCCGGGAAGCATTGATCCAGCTTCCGTTACAGCTATCAGTAAAACTTTCTTCCATGACATAAAAGTAAGTTCGCAGGGAAGCAATATTACCAGTGTTTTGCATATAATCAATGTACAAGAAATGGCATGGTAGCTTAATTTATTTTAAGTTCCATATCAGACTTTGAAGAAGTTTTTTTTACGGGGGGACGAGATAAATTTACATTTCAAATATCAATGAGATGGCGAAAATGGCACACGAAGTAGTATGTGCCACGAGGGATTTTACATCCTACACTGTAAAATCCCTCCCTACAACAACCTTTGGACGTTCAACCACTTCAGAAAATTAAACTTGAGTGAGGCTCTCGAGCAGAATTAAGTTTTGTGGAAACTGATTCTCATGTCGAGACTTGGAATCACCATGGTCCTCTGAAACCAAGGTGGAATCGAACCATAAGAATCACCATTATTTTCTGGAAAGGTCTCGTGTTAGTCATCTTTATTAATAATAATGAACTATGTGTATGTTGGCGCTCTACTGGCCGGGCTATTTAACTTAGAACAAGTAAAATTAAATTATTAATAATTAAAAAACGGGAATGGGATACTAAGGGAGATTATTTTTAAATTTTAGCTAGAATCTTTACTAATTAAAAATTAAAGAAAAGTTATTGTTATAAAACGATGATTTCCGAAAATGTTTTCACATCATAATAATTCTTAAGAAATTAGCTTTAATCTTATTAAATTTAAATTATTTACACTTATAATATTATTTATATTTTAATTTATTTGTTGTGCATTTTTTCCTGCTTTTTACACATTTTTTTTGGGGGGGGGTGTAACAACACATTTCATTATTTCCGCTACCATGTAGTTCATGACTAAATCAAATTTCATTCAATTTTTTTTTTTTTTTTTTGCATTGTGTAACAATGTGTATTTATGTATTTCTATGTATGTACGCATGCATATATGTATTCCCAAGCTCCAAAATAATTTTCAGCTTGCATATACCTCAAATTATCTAGAACCGTCGTGATAATAATTTTTTTTTCTTCTTATTTCTTTCCTTTGATATATTTTTCGAGCAATGCATAAAATATGAAATCAAGTTTTTTTTTTTTTTTTTTTTTTTTTTTGGAATGTAATTTTACTTATCAGTGATCTTTTCAAATAATTTAAAACAGAATTTACTAAATTCTATGCTTTAAATTAAACTGTGCATTGGAGAATTGATAAAAATATTTAAAAAAATAATTCTATATTAAAAACTTGTAAACTTACTTCAGTCAATCTTTTATACGGAATTTATTTTTAAAATATTGAAAATTAGCATCCTTAAATGTGCCCTGTTTCCAAAATTGGCAAAACTTGGTATTCAAAAACGTAATTTCAACAATATTTATTTTCGTTGTAGGTAAAAATTAGAAACTGCAGATTTTTCTGTAATTAAACCTTCAATAATTCAATCATTCAATAGTTTATCTAATAATCATGTAGATAAAAATAATATGCGAGTCTAACAACTATATAAGGCCTATAAGAATCCCTTTTTTAAACAATTCTTAACCGATTTTTTTTATTTACAATTCCAGCTCTAAAATTCAGAACTGAGTCACATATCGCTGTAGTCCTGCTCGTACCATGCACGAAAGCAGATAGAGCCGCGGCGCTACTGTTGCGCACGAGAAGCGCACAAAACAGCCGCTAGCTAGCAGGGCCGTCAGTTTCATCGGTCGTCCGTGCTGAGCGGATGGATAATGTGGCTCTCGAGATAATGCGCACCTGAAGCAGCATGGCTCTAGTCCTGCACGTCCACTCGGCCCAGGGATTCAGAACGAGGAGCGAGAGGCGAGTCAAGGCAAGTTTCAGAGGTGAGTTCGCTCTCTTCTGTGAAACGCGCCACATGCTGCAGGTGGTTCTTTCATTGCCAGCAATCAATGCGCCTTTTAGGTTTCGATACTTTCTGCAAAGTGAGAGGGTTCTTTTTTTGTGATAATGATAAATAATATTTGAGAATGAATCGATAAATAGTTTTGTTTCGAGTCGAAAAAGGGGCATGCATGAAGACACGTTCTGTCGTGGCAAAATAAGATTCATTTGATTTTCTTTTAATTAAGTAAGAATGACGTAGTTCATTTGAGTTTGGATACTTTTTAATTTCAAGCAATAATTTTGCATTTTTATAACGATTTTATTTCACATGTCATGATGACGCACTGTTAGCGGTTTTGTTTAAATGTGGATATGTAGAATACGATATTTTTCTATACGTAGTATGGTTCGTTGTTTTTTGAATTTGAGATGCTAAATTCATTCCGTGATATAATTGTATCATATTTTCAAATCATATATATCATAATTTTTCAATATATCATAACTTTCAAAATAAGATATACATTTTCTTGATTGGAAATTGCCTTTCAGAGAATAATAACTAATTTTTAATTTTATAAAGTATAAAGATCTAAGTGTTTACTTTTTCGCTATTTAAGAACATGCGTTTCTCTTGTGTATTAATAATACAACTCAACAGTTTTGCTGAAAGTTGAATACACACATGGAATGTATTTTTTCGATATGTCCTTGACACTCCTTTGCATGATGATGGAAATTAACATTTAGTGAACCGAAAATTGTACTCAAAACAGGTGTACTGTAAATTGGTTGTTGCTGGCAACTTTTTTTCACGATTAGAGTATAATGAAGAAAGTAGCTGTCAAAAAGTATCAAATGTCACAATCATTATAGAGGGCTTCCACTTCTCATTCCGCTGTTTGTTTTCGTTGGAAGGAACGTCCGATTTCTTGAATATTTTTTTATAATTAATCTCAGATTTTTTTGCTAATAAAAGCAATAATGAGTGGAGAAATTTAGAAGTGAGGGACATTGAAGATTTTGTTTTGAGCTTAAGATGTAAATTTGCATGATGATGGATATGTTTATTTACTCTAGGACTTTTTAAAACATTATATATATATATATATATATATATATAGAACATGAATTATATCATCTTAATTTATTTCACAAAAAAAGCAAAAAATCGTGCAAAGAAGGATTAAATATGATTTCTTTTAAAGCATAGATAGGTTTTCTTTTATTGTGTATTATAAATCGTATAAATAAATGAGTCATATTGGGGAAATATACTAGTTTTGTTTTATTTCTTAAAATAATCTTGCTTTTTGACTATATTTATATTTCACATGTCTTAAAAACGCACAACAATATTTATATTCAGAGTTGTATGTAAGCGAAAAATTTTCAAACCAACAACTTTATTTTTTTGAATTGGTTTCGCCTTTCCGATGCAGTTGATTTTCAATATATATGCGAAGAATCTTTATGCTATTCATATCTTACAGTATGTACAGTATCTTACATATCTTACAGTACAGGCGGAATGAAACTACGTAAGCTTTAGCATAAATCTCTCGCTGAATTTTAAAAGTTGCATTTTATCATCGGTGTACTGTAAAATTAAAAAAAAAGTCTTTTACATATAGAATGACGCAACAAATTTCTCATAGTTGGGCAACATAAGAAAAATTTGTTTTTATTTCGAACATTTGGAGAGAAAAAATTTTTGTGTATAAATAAAATATCCACACGATAAATGGAATAAAAGGACGTGTGTACGTCACACGTTCAAGACATATTTTATGGTAATAATGCGCAATTCATTTTCACCTTTCTTTTGTGTTCATTGCGTTTCTTATATCCTATATTTCTTGTATTTTTAATATCTTTTTTATTTGAAAATAAATCTGGTTAAAAATTAAATAACATCTTCTTTTATTAACATTTATATGACAGTCAGAAGATGATAAAATAATACCCTTGATAGTTGGAAAATTTTTAGTTATTCAACTGTAGATCAGAATAGACATTTCCTTTTATCATCCAGTGATAGTTTTTTATGCAAAAGTTTTTCAGGATATTTTTTGGGAAAGGGGGACTAACTAAAGTAACTAAAAAATTACAAATCACAAATCAGTTAATTGCGCTACTTTTCTCAACTTAATTTTTGAAACTGCATCTAGTTATGAATCAAATAAAATTCATTTCAGAATTAGAGACACGCGTTTTTTTATTTTCTTATATATTTTTTTATTTTTTACCACACGTATATATTTTTTGTGCACAGTTTATAAACAATTCTTAAAAATGAATGCCTTTTTTCAGATGTGAGATCTATGATGTCTTGAAAAGAATGCCGTTTCGATTAATATAATATGCGAATAATTTTTCTTCAAAATTTACTTTCAAGATTATTGTATTTAATTTATTTTTTTGTTATTTTGTCATTAAAAAATGCATTTTGTCATTCAAATGCAATTTAACTTTGTCTATCACTTTACCATGATTATTTATGTGAACACTAAAAAATTGAATTCTTTTACTTTCAATAACTATGTTTATGCACTAATAAATTCGCGATTAATTTCGTCTCTAGAATGATAATTCTAGACACAATTTCCATTTTCATAATAACTATATGATAAAAACTTTTCCATAAACTCGAATTTCTAAAATTGTCAGACGGCAGTCTTGAGGCTGTTAGGTAACTCCTTAGGGTAAATTCGTATAAATAAAAATTTTATTGTCGCATAGTAATCCAATATTTACACCAATCAATTTTAGTGCCTTTTTTGGTTTTTCTAAAGAAGTTTCTGAAGATTGTGTGTTAAATCGAATTAAAGAAAATATTTATTTTGGCAGGCACCACAATATGGATAAATGTAACATCAGAAAATTTTAATACGAGACATTCTTTTTTTCCTTAAATTCTTCCATTTAATAAATGATGGTGAATTTCGTATTTATTTTTATAATTAAAGTTTAAATTTTGACGTGATAAATAAGACCCGAAAACAACAGAATAAATATAAAATTTGAGATTCTTTTAAAACTTTATTTATTTATTTTAATACCATTTATACGGAACAGAAAACGAATTTAATTAAACGCCAGATCTAATATAAAAAATACTATTATAAGAATTCTACATCTTATTAAAAGTAAATCCCATTTTTACTTATTTCACAGAAAAAAAATAGCAAGCGGAAAAGTATTAATATAGCATAAAAAAAACTCATTTGAATTTTAAATTTTCTTAGCAGAAAAAAAGTTTTCATTCGTTTATTCATCCAAATAATACCACTGCATGTTTTTAATATGCGAACAACATATTTCTTTATCGCAATTATATAAATGAAAAAAAATGACTGAAACATAAAATGGAATTTAAATTTTGTATTTAAATTTTTTGATTCTGTAACTTGAATTATCGATTAGATTTTTACCTTTGGAGTTATGACTTGTTTTAATAGTTCCTCTGAATCAAATGCTTAAAAAAATTATGATAAGACGAAACTGCAATGACCTTTAAATATTACTATATTCAAATAGAAACCAATAATCATTATTTCCTTTTTTTAGGCAATTTAACAAATATATACATTTTTTTAAACGTCCGTAGAGTTATTTATGTGTGTTTTTTCTTCAGAACAAGTATATGTAATAATTATACGTAAGGTAGAAAGGTAGTTAAGAAAACCACAACTTTCTATGTAACTATCACAGAATTTTTAAGGGAGGATCTAAAACACCAATGGTTTAATGAAATGCAATGGAGCTAGATCGGTAACAGAGAACAAAACTCCAGTTGGTAACTTAACAGTCGAATGTAAATATTTTTGTTTAATTCACGAATAGCATAGAGGAATTCAATTTTTGCTAAAAATTGAATGCCGTAATCATAAATCATCTTTCTTTTTGCGATAGCAAGGGAGATAAATCAAAAAATCCACCATTTCTATTCCTAATTGCACATGAGTTAGAATATGAGAACGAAAATTCACAGAAGAAGGTGCAACTAATAAGAGTTTTCCGATAAAGTATATATCAGTGCTTAAATTTAAAAGCAATTGAAGTTAAATTCCAAAAATCACGTTTCAACCTCTGACTTTGAAGATCTGCAAATACTGAAAAACTTTTCATTTAAAATTACTTATATAAATATAATTCACCAAATAATAAGAAAATTTGAATTACTTTCCAGTCTTTAAAGAAAGCTAGGAATAAATGAAAATTTCAAGTACCCTTAGAAAATTTTCACTCTTTTTGAGCTGAATGATCCATCAACGAACTCGATCAAATTTTCCATTCTCTTCAATACAATATTTTCATTTCTGAAAATATGTGTATTTCCTTCTAAAATCTAATCAAAATTAATCCAGTAATCCTGCTTTTAATACAACATGAGAAAGATATATTTATTTTGATAAGCCTTTATTAGAGATTGTCAGCATCCTCCGGTGAATGTCTAGTGATGCCATAATACCAAATACCATAAATACCAAACAAACACAAATTATGGAAAAAGAGATAAAGCCGATGTTTTTGAGACGACAATGGCTTTCATTTGATGTCAATTTGATTTAATGATGGTAATTAATTATTTGAATTAATGTACTTCAATTTTGGAGTATCGCTATCAGTGTTCAAATCTAAATTCAATTTGGAAATAGATCTGACTTCGTTCTATAGGAAAAAAAATTATATTCTTTCATATATCCATTGTTTTTTTAAGTTAGTGAGTTATTATATGTTATAATTGTTAATTTTTCTGACATGACATAATAAAGGCTACAATTAACTGAATTAATATCGGGAATTAGCTTCTAGACAACAAAATTCCATCAGCGACACATTTTCTTTTCACATATGTAGGTCTCTGAGAAGATGTGATATGAATTACTGCTATATATTTTTCTCCTATAATTTCGATGAATGTGGTCAATATACCTTTTGATTGCAATTTGTTCTAGAAAACTTATTCATTTGTAGTTTTTTTTTTCTTTTGAAAATATTCTTAGGCTATATCTTTGAATCTAAATCATTAAAACATTTTGAAAACTTTCGATACTTTCTTGGCAAAGCATTTAGTTGTTCTGATATTCACTAAATTTGAAATGATTTTCACACTTGAACTGAATATCTATCTAAAACTGATGTTTGTGCGCATTATGCCGGTATAATTCTAAATGCCGGTTATAATATTCCGGTATAATTCTAAATGCCGGTATAATATTCATGAACATGACATTTTTTTTTTTTTTTTTTTTTTTTTTTTTTGTGGAACCTGATATCAAATCTGTAAACTTTCGGCACTGACGCCCACACTCCATTATTAGGTCGTAGTACTTTCGTGGAACTAAGAACAGCCAAACTTAAATATGTATTAAGATGTTTTTTCTAAACTTCTAAGAGGTGGCCATTATAAAAAAAACTATTGCTTATTATAATGATTTGAATAACCTTTCTATAATAAATAGTTAAAAGAATGGAAATTGTATCATCTTTTCACTTCAGCTATTCATCTACGAATTTATTTGAAGTTTTCATCTTCTTTAGAATATGTCTCTCCATGCTCCATTTTTATTAAATTTTCTTTAATTCCATTTTTATTAAATTTTCTTTAATTCCATTTTTATTAAATCTTCCCGTATTCCATTTTTATTAAATCTTCTCTTGTTTATAATATAATATAATATAAACTTTTGAATGAAATGGGTTTTGGTTCTAAAAACAATTATCGCAGAAATTTTCCGCAAGTCGTGAAATGCATTGTAATATGTAGACTTTCAAAATGGTTTCTTTCTAAAATTAAATTTATGTAAATGATAAAGAAAATATATTTCCTGTAAAAGAATATGGTATTCATTTTGAAAATCCCCTTTGTGACTAATTAATCCAAAATCGGATATATTATTGGATATAAGTTTGCAATATAATTTTCAAGACCACAATTAAAAATGTATTTTATTGGTTATGTTCTCGCATTACGGTATTTATATATAAAAATACAAAGAAACAATCTATCTTACTGACTGATATATCAATCTGGCTGATTTAGCTCAGGTAAAATCTAGCGTTAAGATTATAAATTAATTAATTCTACATTTCTGAAATCAAGAATTTTACATTTGCGATACCTTGCGTTTACATATTGAGAACGGTCCAATATTTGACACACTCCCAGAATTTTAGTTTTAAACCCATTTTCAAATTTTTTCTGTATAGTATTTTAATTGCTTATTCACATACATAAATACAGATAAAATAGATTTCTTTTACAAAGATTTAATAGAAATCTGCAACATTTCAGCAAGGAACGCATTGCAAAATTTACTTACTCTACTGCATTTCTGAATTTTCATATCCTTAGCCAGACAGGCATAGTTACAGCATCGGTTTCATGTAGAGAATTATAAAAGATGGATAAAAAATCATTAATCTAAATAACAAGATAGAATTTTTTCAATTTTTAAAATACTCTCTTTTATTATCCACTTAAAGATAGAGTAAAATAAGAATTTAGTGGAATTCAAAATTTTACAAATTAAATATTTAGCAAAAGTTTCAATCTTCGATTTGATCTTCGGTTATTCAAAATTTCCGTCGCTGTTTATTAGAGAAATGGCCTCAATCAAAGTGACAAATAAAATTTCCACAATTATAGCGTGATTTTCTACTGTTTTGGTTAAAATTAATTTTAAAAGAATTTGTTTTGAAAATATTAAATGAAAATGTTTTATATGTTCTTTCTTTGATTTTACTATGAATATCTATCGCATAACTCTTCCACGTTTTAAACGTCATCCATAAGAAAAATACAAAATTGATGAACTGATATAGGCATTTCAGATGAAGGGGCTTGAATGAAAAACTATCAAATGTCGGAGCAGGATCGGCTATCAAATGTTAAAAAAATTGAAGATTAAAAAGATAAATTATGTTATCGACGAAATAACGTAAGTTTATTTCGAAGAAAGGAAAACAATACTAACAGTGTTAAAATTAATGTTTGCTTCCTGATACTTGACATCTCTTTTCTACTGCCATCTCTCAAATTTCGAAAGATGTAGCACTGGTGTTGACTACTATCAAAACCGATCAAAGACGAATGTCAGAAATATGGATTTTCTTTCATAATTGAAAATATCTTATAAATGTCGCTTATACCCAGTAGTTCATGAGCTAATTTTTGAATATATTCCAATCTGATTGAAAAATATTTACACCATTCTAACATCCTAACATTATGGAAATTTGCGTCTAAATCTAAATAGCACTGAATACCGATTCTGTTTATTTAAGCATAAGTGCTGCTTCTAGTAAGTCTTTGGAGAAAATCGAAGGGAGCAATAAAATATTTTCTTCGGTGGATTCTGAATAGTTTTATTATTTCTAAATTTAGTTTTAAAGTTTAAAATATTTGTATTTATGATACGAATAAGTTTTTCCTAAATTTTATTTTATTTCATGTTGCATATTGGAAAATAAACTAAATCTTTATTCTACAGTTACTATTGGTGAGATGCATCTTTAACATAATATTATATAACATTTATTTAACAAATGTTGTATATTAACATAATTTAACTTTCGTTTCGTTGTGAAGGTATATATTATGATTCATATTTAGCCAACTAGTTTGAGACCTTTATTTTAAAGGCGGCAGTTTTCAGTGGGAAAACAAGAAACAAAAGACTTCCTTCAGTTTCACTGAGAGAGAGAATTTTTTGAATAATTCTACGAATCCAAAAAGTATCCATTTCATTTGTTGAGCACGCGCAGTAACAAAGCTTATTCTTTCCACAATACATTTCTTCCGTTGTTGTAAAAAGTAATAAATTCTGTCCGAGAAACAACACTCACATCTCCCCCTTCGAGAAACAATAAAAGTAATGGTCCAAGCCTTTTTCCGCTACTGATATATTTTTTACGAGCATGTCCTTGTAATATAAATAAAGAATGCAAGACCATTGTGTTTAAAAATTGAATTAAGTATATTTTCGTCCTGTAATTTATTCTATATAATAAATCGTCCAGTAGTAAATCTTCTATAAACGGGATTAATAAATGAAGAAAAAAATTCGAAAACAATATTTACAGTAAATTAATTTTTAGAAATTTCTCAGATACAGCATTTTTCTTTAAATTATTTGAATAAAATTAAGTTAGACTTTTTATTATTATTTCATTAACGATTAATTCAATTATTTAAAATCAAATGCAAAATACTTCCTACTATAACCATTTATCTTGCCATTTCCTTGGATTGTAATTGAGTCTATTTTCTAAAATGTAATGGAGTAATCTGATTATCAATTGGTATTATAAACTTGAATTATACGATGCTGTTATAAAGTAACATATAATAATAATTCGCGGAGGTTTAAAAAATGAACTTATTTCCAAAAATAGTACCTAAATAGTGATTTTGTTGAAAAATTAGTGATTGGTAAGTTAAACATATATGATTTTTTTTAATGCAAAAGTTAATTTGAGATACATCCCTGGATATTGAAGTATAAATTACATCACACATTCACAGGGCTAAAAGGCTGTCACCATTGAACTTAAAAAAGATTATACTAAGATCTAGAAGATTTGATGAGTTTGGTTTCGTAATAAAATCAATCATAGCCGTTTAGCGACTTTTCAGAAAATAGCTGCATTTTAGCAATAAAATAAAAAAAATAATTAATGCAAAACATGGTTTATTATAAAGGGTGTCCCAAAATTAATGCGAGGTTTGAATTTGCCATCATTCGTGCAGCAACGTGTTGGCAACCCTATTAAAAAAAACATTTGACAGCTGATAGTTTTGGGTTAGTAAAAATGGAGCGTTACACGGTAGAACGAAGTCTTAACGTAAAACTAAATTAAATTTAAAAAAAAAACATTTCTTTTCTTTAAATTGTTACATTTTTATTGAATCGTGAAGTACACAGAATAGAGTTATGTATGGAATAACACATAGAGCAAATGACCTCCACGGCTTTGCTGGCACATACACACTATTTTATCGAAATTTTCCATGATCATTTTGCATAAATGTGGTTGAATTTCATTGATGCAGGGTTGAATTTCCACCTCTAATGCACGCGGGCTTGTGAGCTTGTTGACATAAACTTTTGACTTCAAATAACCCCATAAAAATCCAATAGTATTAAATCATGCGATCTAGGAAGCCAATTCTGAAATTTTTGAGCTGTGGCCGCCAGATTTTCATTATATTCTTTAACCATGTAAAAAACGCTGTTCTATCGTGTAGCGCTCTATTTTTACTAATTCTAAGCTCTCAGCCATCAAATAACCATTTTTTTAATAGGATTGCCAACACTTTACTGTACGAATGGTGGCAAATTCAAATCATGCGTTAATTTTAGGACTCCTTTATATAAATTTAAAGAAAAGATTCCTTCCATAAGATTTTATAAAAGGTCAATGACAGAAAATCTTATTAAATTTCAGAATATTGATAATATCAGAAGACTTTGAAATTTGGTCATTTTAAAATTCATAGAATTTAGCCTTTGAAGAAAATCCACGGAATATTTTCTTTACGAAATCAAACCAACTCAGGATTTTCAATTTGGAGGTATTTCGATACAATTCTCAAGAATATCCGTGATGATGTCCAATATTCCATAATGGGGTACATAGAGATTATCATATTCAGAATAATACCAGTAATTAATAAATTTGTTCAATATTTTTTTATTTAATTTAATTGCATGACCAGTATTAACGTATCTGCATTGATTGTTCAATTTATGCTGTTTTCTTGCTTTAAAAAAAGAAATAGACAAGAATAGGAATAATAAACGAACAGAAAAGAATACAGATATTCTTTCTATATAAATATTATCATCATTTAAAATGCCTGGTCTATTCTAAACTTTATTTCTAAATCCAATCTATTAAGCAAGCCGAAAAATATCTAATGCTTCTGAACAGCTACAGGTTTATCATGAATTTTAATAATTCTTAAATAGCGTAAAAAAAGCCGGAAAGATTTATTAAATCTTTCTTTTCTCCCAATATAACATTTGCATTTCATAATATGCTTCTTTGTTCATTTTTTTATTTGTAGTAAAAGGTATTTGAAAATTGAAAAAAAAAATTAAGAATTGCGTTAATTCTTTTAATGCATTTTAATTATTTTTTTTAATTTGTTGAGATGAAAATGCCTTTTGATGATTTAAATAAATAGAATTTCTTATTAAGATTTAAAAGGCCTTAAGCGTCTTGAATGTAAACAATTATATGGTATAAATCTAATAAAATGGCAATTATTTATTTTATTAATCAAACGTGTCATAATAAATGAACCGTTAGTTAGATTTTAGTTTTGATAAGAGAAAAAATAATATTTCTTACTGGCATATATCATAATATCTTACTTTTAGGAGAAATTTGAGAATAAAATAAATATTTTTGCACAAAATAAGAAGTTGGAATGTTTCCAAGAAGAAAGATTGGACCTTGAGAATTTCATATTAAAGCGTTTTATAAAATGTTTTTTGTCAATGACCTCATTTTTTAGTATAAAAAACCTAACGATCTTGAATAACAAAGCATAGAATCATGTTTATATTTTTAAAATGGATGGAATGAGTAACCAGCTATAAAACACGTAAATAAATTTATAGCATTTTCCATGGCTGCATCTATAACCGAGGTTTAATCGCTAATTTCTAAACCATTTAACACAATCAGACTCTTTCAGTGGAAAAATATTTTTAATAAAGAAAAATATAATTTTGATATTGTCCGAATTAACAAGTACTGTTAAATCAGCAGGAGTGGTCACTAGAAAACGTTCTCTCATACTCTCTAATAAACTTGTCATACTAGAAAATGCCACACATATAGCACTGGTTTACAGTAGTTACGTAATATTAACTTTTGGCATGAATTTAACATTTTTACTATATATTCATATTTGGCGAGTATTTTGGCGATTAATCCCTAGCATGCCTAAATAGTATACAAAAATCGAATGAGTGTTTATCTTAACAGATTAAAACAAAAATTTGATACCAAACTGCACTTGTAGTCACAAAATACTCAGCCAAATTTGATATATTTATGTCACTGCGTTTTTGAATAATCGCGTTTACACGTTTCTGAAAATACAAACCAACAGACAGTCCTCCCATAGTTGGTTTTATAGGTGTTTACTCTATATATATTAAATTTGTGTGTGAATTGTTATCTATATCTCTCTTTCCGTTTAGCAATTATCGTGCTAATTTATATTCGAAAAGCCGGACTTCCTCTGAAAGGATTTTGCTCAAAATATGACAGAAGTCTAAAATTCGAAGACTTCATACAAAATTTCATCCATATAGCTCTAAGCATTTTTGAGTTGTCTTTGTCACAGATAGACAGACATTTTCTAAAATTGTGTTTATCGATGTCATAGAGGTCCAAAACGTGGAGATTCGTCAAAATCTAGACTTCGAATTTTTTACGATTAGTATATTTTCTATATACTACAAATGCAGTTAATTTTTCTATAATCTTCTAGCTCTGTTTTGTTATATTGGGGGAAATAACACAGATTTAGCAGCAAAAAAGAGTTTTTGGGGACAATCTTTATGTTTGTAGGTTCTTCTGACAGCAGAAAGATATATTTACCTAACTTTCTTACAAGCTTTGATCATATTTTTATTAAATGATAATTAAAATATTTTAATTAGTAAATAAAAAATGATCACATTTTTTAAAAATATCGATTGAAATTATCTGTAATATACACATTAAATTATAATTTTAATTGATGCCCAATATTCATTTCTTTGTATGTTCGACTGCTTCTTTTCTCATCTTTGTAGTCTCTCGTACGTTTTCGTGTCTATGTACTTTCACCACTTTCTCAGTTAAGTCCCCAGATGTAGTTTACCATCATAATATCATCCCATCATGTTTGGAAATGTATAATATTCATGTTCTTCACTTCTTGATGTAATCATATTTTTGGTTTTGACAAAAAAGGTATCTGCGTTTTCAAGAACGTGCGACGTATGAGAATCCAGAATCTAGAGTTTCAACTTAATCTAGAAGTCTTGTGTTTCTAAGGCTGCCAACATCCATTTTATTATATCTTTGTATTCCAGATAAACGATATTTTCTCCAAACCATATTACATACTTGAATTCCATGTTTCAGTTTCCTCCATAATGTCTCTAAGTAAAACACTACTAAAATTGCCGTATTTTAGATCTTGTAAATATTTCATTCTTTGATTTGGTTGTTGTTTCTTATGGCACTTGCCAAGGACAAGCCCGCTGTTCGAAGACAGCCGATTTAAGCCTGTGGGGCAGCGTCTTTTGTTTTTATAGTAGCGCAAACTAGGGCCAAGAGTACGACTTAGCTACTCACGCATCACTCATTCGCTTGCACAACCCCTTTTTACAGGAGGGCGCATTCACACATAGAACAACGGAAAAACAACCATGCCCAAACCGGGACTCGAACCCGGGACGCCCAGATTACGGGAAAGACGCGCTACCCCTATGTCAGGACGCCGGCTTTGATTTGGTATCAGATAGAACTAGGAATTTTTAAAATATGAAAAACTTTAATGCTTTCACCATTTTTTTTTAATAAAAGGTTAACAAAACGTTTCAAAATTTCTTACCGAGTAATTATGATGATCGGACTTATGCTTGAGGAAAACAGTTTTGTTAACTATATATATGAAAATAACAAATGTCCAATCAAAATGGAAACAATTTTAAAATATCCACACACTTTACAATGAAGTTTATCATTCGTTATTTTCTGTAGAATTAGAAGAGAATCTAAACCTATTTTCTCTCAAGATGTATTGAATATCCAAAAGAAATTTGGATGATCTCATCGCTGCCCATCACAGTCTTGTTTTTGAGGAATGTGTAAATAAGTCCACTTATTGGTGATTTACTCATTTGTCGCATAATCCTGATATATCAACATAGTAAACTGGTTTGCTTTCTTTAAAAAAAAAGAAGAAAGTCCCTGCTTTTTTTATTAATAAAGAATATATAGCTACAGAATGAATAAAGAATATATGATAAAAGTTACAGGAAATAAAAATAACAGGAAATAAAAAAAATATTTTAGGAAAAAGTGAATTTTTTCAATATTCTCTCTTAGTTATGGATTCTCTCATTTGGACTAAACTCTTACTTTTGAAGAGAATGAAAACATGCTGCAATTTTGTAAATTACTTTTTCCTCTTTAAATATACGAAAATATAGGAACTATCCACAATTCTTTTATTTATTTATTTTTTGGTTGAAGACTTGTTTAATCTTGATATATTAACATTCACTGCTTAAGCACGCATCACAAGCGCATGTCTATCTTTTCCAAAATTAATATCATGGGATTGTTTTTATTGCAGGTACATATTAAAATTTGTGATGAAACGCATTAGTAACTAATGGTAGATACTTATAGGATTTTGAAAAATATATGTGCACTTACCTTCATGGAGATATTGAAATAAAAAATGAGACACTGAGATTCTCCAAAAAAATAATAAATAAATAGAAACAAAATCAAATAAAAAAAAGAGTATAAAAATAAATTAATAAAAAAAAATGCAGAAGCGGAACATGCCAGGTAAAATGTGAAATTTCTGGTTTTGTAGTCATCGGAAAATCTTACAAAAGATTCTTTTCGATAAGCAACTGTAACAGATATCGTTTCTAACATCATCATTATTGTTTATGTCTTTTGGCACATCTGGTTTTGAAAAACAAAACTCAAACTTCTTTTCTTCTAAGGAATTCTAAAGCTCAGTCTTTGGTACTTGAAATACTCTCCAAAAATCTGATATCCGAACTTATTTCCAAACCAATGATACACATTGACAACGTGCTGCACTCTGGCACTGGTATACCATAACTTAAGTGATTCAGTCTACTTGAGAATATAGCTTTCTTGATAGAATATCGACTCTTGGGTGCCTCAGTTCACTTTGCTATACAAAATGGAAAAGAAAAGCAAGCCTTATATGACCCATAAAAGAAAGGTTCATTGTGGCATTTGTGCATTCGAAGAGATCTTGGCAGTCATTGCCAAATATAAAATTTTTTTTGTATTGGTTTGGATGCAATTCAAATGGCGCTCCTTTGTGTAGTGGTTTCCATAAAAATACCTTTCTGTGTTTCAAAATCTGCCAAATTTTCTAGGAAAGAGTTTTTGTTTCAGTTATATGAGTATTCTTTACTCTCGTATTCGAAATAATTTCCAGGATGCATTGTTTGCACTCTTATCATGTTCAAAATGGCAATCGTATAATTGTGCATAATTTAAATAGTATTTTTATTAGGATATAGAAAAGGAGTTCGGCAGAAACTGCAAAATTATATATAACACAGAATTTACAATTCTATTTCCTTGTATATGTTACCGTTAAAGTATGAAATCCGTTATTTTATAGAATACCTAGTTATTCCATGAAATAACTGATCGTGTCCGTTAAAGTGTAAAACTGTCTTATATTTCATGGTTTAACTAGTTATTTCATAGAATAACGATCTGCAGCCCGTTAAAGTGTAAAATAATCTATATCATATATCTCGCACGACAAATACATTTACCTTCCACCCCTACTGCACTTATGTTTTTGTTTGCTTGTTTTAGAAATAAAAAATGTTTTTTTTTTTTTTTAGAAATAATGTTTTTTGTAATTCCAAGTGTCATTTTAGTAATCCTTGTTGTAACAAATGATTTTATGGTACGTTTCCATAAATACCATTTATACGCTGCATAAATTAGATAAATTGCTTCTTTTTCATTTTAATTGTCTATCATTAGTTTAATTTCATTTTAGATAAATTGTTTATTTTACACTTTAACTGTCTCTCATTAGTTAATTTATAGAATACCTAGTTATTTCATAGAATAACTAGTTAAAGTGTCAAATTAATAACATATTACACACTTTAACGGACACGATCAGTTATTTCATAGAATAACTAGGTATTCTATGAAATAACTGCATTATATACTTTAACGGTAACATATATATGGAATCACTTTGATTGGCATTTACTTTGTTTAATCCAATTTCAAAGAATAGAATTATTTTATGACTTTAATTTCATAGAGAAATTACCGTTAATTAGCCATTGGGCCCAAAATAAGATTTTGAAAGTAAAAAGCTTAACATAAAAACAGATGATAAAATTTTTTTAAAAAAAATGTTTTAAACTTTAACAGGTTTATATATCTCGAAGAGGTAGAAATGTAGAAATAAACTAGTCTCAAAAAGATGTTTAGATCTGTGCATAAAAATTAAAGAATATTAAAAATTTAAAATGTAGTCATGAGGTTGAAGGCTTTTAAGAGAGTGCAATTAGTGTTAATCAGGTCATTTTAAAGAGCATTTAACGATGAATTTTAAAATGTGGGTAATCATTAAAAGATATATCAAAGGCAGTGCATATACAGTGTGGATAAGTAGAAGACGATTCAGCCATCAGAAGTTGACTTCGTTTTAATACGAAGCATAGTTTGAATTATTTCCGCTACTTCATTTTCGAATTATTTTGTAGGTCAAGAGCATTGAAAGATTTTTAATTATTTGTAGCATATCTTGATCTTACGATATTATACTTAAACTAATGATATTATGATTCTGATAAAATTTGTGGTAAACAAACTTTGGAAATAATACTTTGAATTTAGGAGGAAAGTATTAAAATAAATCTGTTTCATTGTGCTTGGCAATTTGTGTTCAATAAAAGGATTCGGTAAGTAGAAGAATCTAAATGTTCTTTTATAAAAATCACGCAATTGTAGGTGTTCAGGTTCATGCAAAGAACAAATACTTTGTGAATGAATTAATCTGATGTACTTTCAAGAAATTATATACTTGTTGATATCGCGTAAAATTATGTTGGTTGAAAATTCGCTTGGTTTGAATTTTCATAGATAATTACCGTAATGCAAAGTTTTGAAATTTTTTTAACTGTGACAATTTAAGCCAAATTAAAAAAATAAAATGTAGAAATTTAGTTAAAATCTTACCAGAAAATTGGGTACAATTTCACTAAAAATTATTTAATATACTTTGGGCAGTTGTTAGATTCATATTTACGGACTTGATAAAGGGTAATGAAACAACAGAGTTTGAAATATTGAATTGCATATAGATAAAATCGTTGAACTGTTTTCATTACTCATATTTTTCAAATATGTGCAAATTCTAAAACATAAAAAAAAATGAAATGCTGCTTTATTAATGTCCCTTTTCATGGATGTAAATTTGAATTATCTTTTATGAAAATAAATGAAATGTTTTGTTAATAATGTTTCTTTCTATGGTTTCATTAAGCTTTATTTATTTTTATTCTTTACGCATTCTTAATAATGTATTTATTTAGATGTTCTTGAGAATTACTGAAACAAATTCACGTACTTCTAAATCGACTTATTAACACAATTATTGAGTTATAAAGCTAATTAACAATTAAAAGCTTAAATTATGAACCCATTTAGGAAATATTTATTTCACTTGATGGGGATACCAAGAAGAATTAATTGCAATATTAAATCAGAAAAATTAGGAAATAACTTAGTTAACATTTTAAATATTGATAGATTCTGTATTAAAATAAAAATTGTGAAAATAATAATAATAATTCTAATGATTATTACTTATTAGTGTTCTGTGAGATAATTAATGTATAGCAAATAATTTTTACTTGGTATATTTCAGGTAATTTTGAAATGTATTGTACCATTATATACCAATTACTTTTACTAATGGCGCCACATATTCTTCTGCTCTTTGAAAACAGTTTACAAAAATTATGGGATGGTTCACACTGAGTTAGAATATTTTTGGAGAATCTAAATGTATGACCGAAAATTGTTGAAGAGCGTTTCTATGGCAATTGATTTCTATAGCAACCCTATAATTTTAAACGAGCAATTCTTGTATTTATATTAATTTATTTCGTGCATCTCAGAGATCGCTCAAACGATTTGGATCAAATTTAATATTTAGATAATGAGTTGCTTTTTAAGTTTATCTATATATGTGTCTTTCCTGAGAAAACGTGATTTTACACAAAAAAAAAATTATTATTGACTAACTATTAGAATAAGTATGTTCGACTTCCGTTTCGAAGTGTGCGCATTGCAGTGTTGTGGTCAGAACAACATAAATGATGAGTGCGTTGCGGGTCTTCGGTTCGAGTCGTGCTTTTTGCTTTACTTTTTAAATTTGTATTTATATTCAATATTTTTGTTTTTTAAGTTTATCTACATTGGTGTCATTCATGATAAAAAGCGATTTTACCTCCCCCCCCTAAAAAAAAATTATAATTTACTATTAGAACCTTTATCTATCTGCTCTCATGCTGACAATGTCATATAGCGACATCTCAGACCCGATGGTAAAACTGAGTGTAAGTTCAAAAATATAAGTAATCATGGATGCACAGTAAAATGAATGATGTAATATAGCAGATTGTTTCCACAAACAAGTTAAATGAAGTGCATTCATGATAGTTTAAAATTTAAATGACTAATTCTTATGTAGGTAAGATTGAAAAACATTTACATGTAATTAGTATGTGATTCGCATCTAAATAATTTCTCTCAAAAAACACAATTTTACAAGAAAAAAAAGGAAGAAAACAAACTGTCGAGCGGAGCTTTGTTTTCCAGATATTGAAATTCTTAAGTGCAAAGGTGAATGAAATAAAAATCATGAACTGAAATATTTGTGTTGTACCCTATTTTTCATTATAATATGTGCAAAACCATTATTCTATCTTTTTTTATGCGTGTTTAGGAGAGGAATGGCATTATTCTGTTAACCTTGTTCAAATTCTAATCATGGAAGTTTCATCCTAGGAATTCAATTTTAATTCTAACTCTAGCTGGTTCGTTGTTATTTATTTGTTTTAAGAATTTCTAAATATTTCTTTAAAATTCTGAATGAATTATTCTACAGCATTACTTGAACATATAAATGTTGACTCCTACACTTTGTGGTTAAGTTTTTTTCTTCGCTTTGGTTATGAGTTGTTTTGAATGAATAAATTTGCTTTATTCTTCAATTACATTCTGCAATTTTCTGCATCTTCATCACAATATTATATAAGGTTGCGTGTCATACACCTTTGCAATGAAATAATGATTTTAGTATATAATATTCTGCTAATGTGCAGTATCTACTTTGTAAATAACATGTTTTATTTATAAAGATAAACTAATTAATTTAATACAAAAAAAATCATCTCCTACACTTCAATCTTCACAATATTTTAAATCATGAAATTATCCTCTTTTGATCATTATTAATCAACGTTTTATTGGAGTAACGAGCCCAAAACGGCAAGGTTCTGCGATTCATCTGTTAAGCAGAGTTCACATGCGGAAATAAGCGCTCACATAATTCCTAGAATTCCTCCAGGAAGCAAGAATTATTCCTCAAAAGGAGCAGAAAAGAAGTTTTCGACCATTATTATCCGTCGGCTTACCGCTCCTCCTACTTACAGCACGAATTTGTGGCTGTAAAAGAAAATAAAGGAGAGAGCTTTGCAAGTTACGCGCGGTACCACTTGATTAAGGGCTCGCTCGCTTTGCTTCTAGAGGGCTTAATAAGTAGAAATGAGGATAGCGACCGAGGGTTTTACGTTTTTAATCATAGCAGGTTCCTTAGGACAGTCGTGATAAATGTTTCATTTCAACATGGAATTTTTATGCAATCATTCTTTAAAATGTGCGCTTTTTTTCTCTTTAATAAGCGTATCAAATATTGCCGCTTTTAGTAACCAGCTTGTTGGGTTTAGTTACAATAAAATTTCTTATTCATAACATACTTCTGATTATCTCAATAAAATATTTTTAACAATGAAATTGTGTTATATATTAAAATCAAGTCATTTTAAAACCCTTGCACATGTTTGGTTTATTGTAGTCTTGTGCCTTCCTAATGGTTTTGAATCCCCTGACATCATTATATATAAGTATTGATATTTTAAAATCTAATTTAATCCTAATTGATTTCCAAAGTTTTATTTTTAATTAGTCCATGTTAACTTCATTTTTAAATGTTGTATTATTCCTTGATCCCATTACAATTTTTTTTTTCATTTAATTATTTCTACCACACACTTTACAAAATTGCCGACTCCGGCGTTCCTACGCCAGGAATGAAGGGATGAAAATTCTTGACATTTGCAGATCTTTTTTAAAAGTTAGCAAAGATTCACTTGACTCAATCGACACGTTTACTTAAATGTTTCCTTTGGCCCGCGGTGCCCTGGTGGTAAGGTCCTGGCTTCGGAACCGGAGGGTTTCAGGTTCGTGATCCGATTCCACCGAAGTACCGTCGTGTAAGTAGGTCTGGTGCACGTTAAATCCGTCTGGACTAAGCATCCTTTCGCTGGTGTGGTGTGGAGAGGGGGTGCCAGCTCAGGTGTCATCCTCGTCATCTGACCAGGTTCAGAATTACTAGGTCCTATGCAACATAGCCCTAGTGTAGCTTTAAAACGGGACGGTAATATAAATAAACTAAACTAAATGTTTCCTTTAAATTACGAAATTTTAATTTTTAATGAATTTTATTTGGAACATTTGTTATATATTAACAGGAATGTTTATTAATTTGAAACTGATGATAAAGAACGTTGTTGGACGGAATAGAAAACAATTTAACTGACTAACAGGCCCGCATTACAGGTTATTCATAAGTTTGCGTATTATAATAATTTATAAGTAGGTCCGCAAAGTAAATTTTACAGCTTCTACTCTTGCTTTCTTTTTCAAGAAACGATTTTAGCAAAATGAAAGTTAATTCTTTCATTCTTCAGGACTTGGATTGTGGTGTCAGTTGCAAAGGTTCAATTTATATAAATAGAGTTAATGCCTTGTAGTTGTATTCAGATTGATTGCAAAGATTTTCATTTAGCAATCGGCTGAACAATCATTCCCATCACCAGATTTTATGATTGTTATTCAGAATTTTAAAATTTCTTTAATGACTTGCAATTTGAAAAGTTAAACTTCAAAAAACACTTTAGTTGATAAATTTCTCCTATATGCTGAAAACTTTTTGAATTTATTCACTTTTGAAAATAATTTTAAAACACTGAGGGTTCATAAAGTTAGACTTAATTTTTTGGTACCTCCCACCAGGGCACTTCAGAAATGATGATGAGATGCTTTCGTTATGCTGATTGGTTCTCGCCAGCCGGGTAGGTACAGAAATGGTGGTGGGGGGCATCACATCATTGATAGGGGATAGGTGGCTAACCGCTACTTCCTACGAAGGGTTGCACCGTGGCTAGTGAGAGCCCATACGACTCAACCTTAGTTCTCGTCAATGCTATTACGGTGGCCTGGTCATTCACAATTAATCCGAATGCTTTTAATTCTGAGGGACGAAGTAGGGGCGAAGGAGTCATGTGTTGTTACCTTTTAAATTCAATATTTAAGTAATCTTCTCTATCAGTATCTCATATTAAAAAGCTTATAATATAAGCCCCAAAAATTTAACTTTAATTTCTCTCTTTTTTCAAACAAAAAAAAAGGCTAAAATTATTTATAATTTATTTTTATAATTGTCATATTTCATGTTCTACATTTCATAGATGATAAAGTAATGAAATGATTAAATTTTAATATTATTTTCTAAAATTATACTTTGTATAATTTAAGAATCCATAAACATCCATTTCTGCAACAGAAAATATAAAAACACAATCAACTTTAATATTTTAGTTTCGAGAAATAGGCGAATTCCAGTGGAATTATACCTCATATAGTATATATACTGAAATTTTACTATATGTTATACATTTTATAAAAAAAATATTATATGTAGTAAAAAGCAGTGTTATTACTAAGAATCGTATGTTTACTTATAAGAGGTAGGCGATGAATTTATTGTCACATGATAAATAAATAAAACTTTGGTAAATATATGTATAACTTCCTAAAATAAATTTTCATTAAAACGAATACTCCAAATTCTAAATATTTATTTTAAACATCGTTTACGGACAGTAAACAATGTTTACAATGAGACGATTATTCTTTTCTAAACAAAATAAGCATTGTTTTGATGCTTCTTGAACAGAGATTTTCTCCGTCTTATACTTCATTTATTTCAATTAATAACTGTTTATGTAAAAATTTTCCGCTCGTTTGCCAATATAATTCAAATTATTATTTATTCAAAAATTTTGATCTGAAGATTGGTCGACTTCTGTGCTTATATTCTACTAAGAGTTTTCTTAAAATCGATTATTTTTTTTCGACGATATATCATTGAAAACTTCTAGGATCGGTCTGTATTCTTGAAAAATTAATATTCACCAACTGAGAGTAATCATAAAATAAATATGAAAATCGTACTTATTAGAATATGAGAAAAAAAAATCAATTACATGCTCATGATTTTGTTTGCTTCTAGAAATTTTTAATTTGATACTTTGTTGATATTTAGTAAAATCTTTTTCCACATGGACTCTATCTGTACTGAAAGGCCCCAAACGTCCGTTCAACATAATTACAACGGGCTTCCTAGATGATTGGATAACACTGAAATTCCTACTTTTTTCATTAAATGCGATTGATTGAACGCTCAGGCACGTGTTTTTTCCGATTTAGACACTAGCTCAAATGGGTTTTGGAAAATAGATAGTTGCAGAAAGCACTCAAAATATATCTAAGCATACTTTTGCTTAATCGCTATCTGTTAAGCAGAATATTCTTCAAAATTATATTGTTGCAATTTTTGAGGTGGGGTTAGGATTAAGAATATTTCATATTTTTGAGAGAGACATTAAGGCATTCTGCTATCTTATGTATTTAAACATGCAATATCTTAAAACCCAGCCGGAATTGTCTGTACTAAACAATCTCGCAGACTCTCTAATATATATTTTATCCCAATGAGAATGTCTTGCATAGCATTGGTTCACAATACTTACGAAATATTAACCTTTGATGTGAATTTAGCATTTTTATTGAATCTGTCGTGCCATCCTTGGCTACTTGTATCGAGATTAATTCCTGACACGTTGTAAATAGTAAAAGAAAATCAAATTTGTGTTTCAGATGAGTTTTTTCCAACCGATTGAAACAAAAATTTGACATAAAACTACACTTCTAGTAGCCTACCAAATTCGATATATTTAAGTCAATGCGTGTTTGGATTATTATGTTTACATGTTTCTAAAAATACAGATTGATAGGCTGTCAATCTCTCATTGGAATTGGCTCAAAATTTAATAGATGCCTGCACTCTCTCTTCTCCACACTCTTTATCTCTCTAGCTCTCTTCTTTCTGTAGATATCGATGTATTCTGTAGATTAACTCACATTCGAACAGCCAGAAGGACAGACTTCATATAAATGGATAAGCGTATTTTTCTGTCACAAGAACGAAGCAAGCAACATTACACGAGCTGATTTTGATATGTTAGAATGCATCAAACAGTCGATTTTTTTTGAAGCTCTATAATATATCTCCTCAAATTGCAATCCTCTATGTACTGTTTCCTCTTCTCAGCGAATGAACTCATCTGTATGAGATCAGCTTCCAACTCCTGATAGTCAGGTAATTTAGCATGAAAAAGGATTTTTTTTTTAAAATCTAGAGCACGAAGGTGTTTAACATATTGAATAAAATCTAAATAAATTGACGATTTAAATCGGGTCTTTCACTTATAAGTGTTTCTATGAGCCAATAAAAAATTATTTTTTAAAGTATTTTATAATAAAACAAATTATCGTAAAATTAAAATAAACATTGCATATGTTCTTTTACATAATATTGTTCTACTAAGTAACTGTATGATCTAAATATGAATAAAAATATCTTCAGTCACACTAATCATTTTTCGTGTAGTAAAAATATGATCAGAAAGCAGAAGAACGGTGTATTATTTTTTTAAGTAAAATACATAAATAAAGGAGATTTATACATCTAATTCGTAGAAACAGCGTATGGCAAAGTTCTAGCTTGATTCGTAAATATATGTACAATAACCATTATAGCATCTTTATTTTTTTTATAAGATTGCTTACTTTATTGTTTGTTTTCCATAAAACAATATTTTAAAATTAAATTATTGCTGTAAAATATGCTTTAAATAATTTTAGAAATATAATAAATCTGTAGGAAAGAAACTAAAAAAATTGAATATGATATCACTGAAAAACTTATTTTTTGAATTTTAAAGTGGCATAATTTTTTTTTTGTCTTTAGCAGTATACACTATGGTTATTGTTGAATAGTTTGAGAAATTTCATTACATTTTATTTAAAAGTCTAATTAAAATCATGTGAAATATTTTCTTGGTGTGCATTTATTACGCAAAATCTAATTTGGCATATATAGATCCAATAGTCGTCCTTTACATCGTTTTGAACTACTCTTTCAACTTCCATGTCGTATGAAGTAAATTAAAGTTTGTATACCGATCTAAAGTAGTGAAAAAACTGTGAATAGACATAAGTCAATTTCCCATTTCAAAATAAATAATATCCAGGGTGATTATAATTAAACTTCCCATATAGACGGCATCCTACAACTCCAACGTTTGGTTTTGGTCTGGTTTGGTTTGTATTTTTCTGGCACGAGCCATCTCTGGCTAAACTGCGCCATTCATGTGGTAAAAAAAAGGTTAAATTTTCTTTAAAATTTTTAAATATATGAATGGTTAAAATATGCTGGAAACAGTAGCAAATGTATATGTATTTAAATGAAAAAAATTAAAAGTTTCAAACACTTGAAAATTTAAATGCATGGTAAAAATTTAATAGCAGATAAAAATTTAAAAATGTTTGGATGATGGTTCTCTCCCAATAAATCAGTGAGAGCCACCGGTGATGAGTGAAAAAACTGGTTACGATGAATATTAAAAGTAGGGCATTCGATTAAAATGTGATGAACTGTAAAATCTGTGCGGCATGTGGAGCACATAGGTGCTCTGTCACCGAAGAGTAGGTGCTTGTGGGTGAACCGAGTATGTCCTATACGAAGGCGTGTTAATATAACATCCTTCCCACGCACAGATAAGACTGGCCACAAGCTTATAAAAGGTTTAACTGTATGCAATTTATTGTTCCTGCGTAAATCCCATGTTTCTTGCCATAGAGAAAATATTCGACCTGCAACTGATTTCCTTGCATCACAATATGGTATTCTTCAATTCGAGAAACAAGTCGCAGTTTTTGCGACTTGTTTCCCCAACGTGTGAACGGCTTGCAGCGAAATTTGGCATATAGATTATAAACGAGATGCGCTGATGGAATTTCGAAAAAAATAAAAATAGTTCCAAAATGTCCACCAGAGGGTATGATTAACTGCTCCTCTAGTGCAATTTCGTCCTAATCTGTTCTTGTTTCTGCAAACTGAACTTGTTTTTTTTCCCCTCTCAAACATCGTACTATTATTTTTTCCTTACCTTTACTTAATATGGTTCGATGACGTGATCGGAAACTAGTCAATAAATGTTTAATATCTTTTCTGTATTCCGTTTTGGTCGTTTATTGGGTTCCGTTCACTCGTTTGCGTTGTAGGATACTGTTTATAGGGAAGTTTAATTATAACCACCCTGTATATCATTTATTTTGCCGATATAATGTCATATAACGCGCCAGTGATAATATTCATTACCTTTTATTATTTATTTTTTATCTTGAGAGCAAAAAAAGACAGGAAAAAAAAAGGACAAGCGTTAGCCAAATGGAAAGGTATATCAATAACAGTTATTTTTACTTGGAAATATTTATTCTACAGCTTTCACAGAAATGATTTATGATATAAAGAAAATATTTAAAAAAGAGTTGATGAATAAAGGTTTTGATTATTTGCATTTCTATAAAGAAAATTATAATAAATATTTAAGAAAATAATAAAAATTGAATTACCCTGTAAAAAAACGACATTGAGAGTATGCCTAGTCTGTATAAAAGAATTGGGAAATTAAATGTTCCAGATTCATCAATTGAATTCATAATTTAAAACAGTTTATTTTTCAGTCCTTATTTACTGTCTGAAAATGCTCCGTATTTAGTTTCGAATACAACAAAACTGACCACAACTATGAGTGATAACCAAGAGTCTCTGTTCTTTTTGAGTAAGCAAAAGGATCATATTTAAAATTTAATATCGAAGATATCATCATATAAAATTAGAAACTTTCAATCAGTTGAAATATTGTATGATGTATCAGACAGATTGAACATTATTAGTGTTTCGTATATTTTATTCGTATATTTTTATATATTTAATAAATACAAGAAAATTTCTTAAAATCTTGTGTGCCAATTTTTGGAACTAAATAATCTAAAAAGTTCAGATGAATTTTGTCATGTTTTACCATTACTCTATCAAACAGTTATATACGAAATAAATGTAAATTTGTGAGACTATACCTTTCAAACAATTCTCTAATTAATCTTCCCCAATCATACATTAGATCAAATATTTGTATTGTATCTCATATTTAGCCAGCATGGATCATTGTTATCACTCTAAATGTTTAATCGGATATTGCAAGGATTGAAATGTCTGAGTAATGGTGTGTCTGATTGTTATTAGAAACTACCTACAATATGTATGGTAGTATATGTATGGTCCGTTAAATGAAAATGCAACTTTGGAGGCCAATTAGTATAACATGCCTAACAACGATTGCAATTTAATTATCTTATAGAATGGACGGTTTCTCATATTTGTGGTACATAGTCAAAACATGCTCTTAATCATGACAACTGATACCAGTAAATAGATTTTCTTGTGCAAATATGTATACCTTTGAGCAGCAATTTTTCAATATTATATAAGGTGTTCCACAGTTAACGTAAGATTTGAATTTACCACCATTCGTGCAGTAAAATATTGGCACTTCTATTAAAAAAACCATTTGACAGCTGATAGTTTACGGTTAGTAAAAATGGAGCGTTACACGACAGAACAACGTGCTTTCATTCTTGAACAATATTTCAAAAATAATGAAAGTTTTGTGGCCACAGTTAGAAAATTTGAGAATTGACCCCCTAGATCGTGGGATTTATCATCATTGTATTTCTTTTTATAGAGTTATTTGAAATCAAAGGTTTATGCCAACAAGTCCACAAGCAAGCTTGCATTGAAGGAGGAGATTCAACGTGTATCAACGAAATTCAGTCACATTTATGCAAAATGGTCATGAAAAATTACGACACAAAAGTGTGTTTGTGCCAGCAAAGCCGTGGAGGCCTTTTGCGCTATGTGTTATTCCGTACATAACCTTATCCCGTGTGCTTTATTATTCAATAAAAATATAACAATTTAAAGAAAAAAAAACTGTGTTTAATTCAAATCTTATGTTAACACGTTGTTCTATCGTTCAAATACTCCATTTTTGCTAACCCTAAGCTATAAACTGTCAAATGTTTTTTTTATAGGCTGCCAATACTTTACTGCATAAATGGTAGCAAATTCAAATCTTAAATTAATTTGGAGACATCCTTTAGTATTCTTTTGTACAAATAGAAAATCAGGCATAATTTTTTTTAAAAAAAGTTCTAGTGATGTAAGAAATAAAATCTGTCGTTTAAAATTTGTAACAGCGTTGAATGAATCTTTCGAATATAAACCTAAAACGAATTTGGGTTTTCTGCTGTCTTTTCAAAGCATGCTATCTAATTTCCGTCTTGTGACCCGCTTTTAAGATGAGGAAAGGCGCTGGCTTCCGGTATTGTGCAATACATTTCAGATAACTTCACGACATTTCTTTAAAAAAAAATCATTTATTTCCCACTATGAATTTAGTTAACATAACTAAACCCTTTCTTATAATTTTAAGGAAGTAAAGCTGTCTTTATGATAAAGTTACATGATTAAAAATAACTTTAGGCCTACATTTCTAAGAATATTTTTTGTTGGGTATAATTTATACAAATTGTAGGATGATTTTTTATATTTCTATTTATAACTTAAAACCGTTCATATTCAAATACCAGGACATCAAATATTTTTTATCTGAAGCAAAAGGTTTAATGGAATTTTACGCGACAAAAATATAATAAATGAAGCTGAGTAATCTAATTCAGGTTCCAAATTATTTATGTAAAAAATCAAGATAAATGAAATATAAGTTTTAAAATGCTCATGAATGTATTATTAAGTGCAAACCTTCATTGTATTCCCTATAGTTCGTTCACAAAATGTGAAATTAAAAAAAAAATGACATATATCTTAGACTGAATTTAGATACTTTTCTAGACATTTTTGATTTACGAAGTCATACATATAATGCAAAATCCCAAGACACAAATACATAAGTTGAAGCGTGGAAGAAATATATGTTGGAAGCCTTGAGTATTTTATTATTCTGAAATGGAATAAAATACTAAAATGATGTATTGTATACTTCACGAAATGTGAATTTTAGATAAATACCTTTAGCAAAGCTAATTTTGCCTCGCATGCCAAATGTTATATTGATTGTATTTTGAAAAAAGCAAAGATATATTAATAAATATATTTTCATGCATTGATTAAAATACAGTTGAGATAATTTTTTTTTAACTTTCGCATATTTGAAGAATAGGGAAAGATTTTGACGAATCTCCATGTTTTAGATCTGTTTAAATTCTAAAATCTTCTTTTTTGTAATTATATCTCTCTGCCTCTTTGTAAACTCGATAACTTAAAAATGCTTTCAGCTAGGCGGATGAAATATTTCTATTTGAACATTATACAAAATATGTAGATATTAATCAAATTTTGAAGGGAATCCAATTTAGAAGTCTGATTGTTTTGCTGCTCGAGTACAAGTGAATTCAGTAACTACCAAACGTAAGAGCTAGGATCATAAAACTTGGTACACAAGCTTAGCATCTAAAATATATATATACGTATCAAATTTCGAATCGCATTTGTCAAATGGTTGACCGTCTATGAGTCTGTGCTTTCTTATGCATTTAAATCGGTTATCTTGTGAGCTACAGTTGTAGTTCTGTGTCACATTTTTGTATCAATCGGCCAACAGAAAAGGCATAAAAGGTATGTATTCTCGCAATGGATTCAGTAAAAATCCAAGATTCACCCAAAGACCATTTTTCGTAACTACTGTTCACTAATGACACTCAAAGAATTCGCGGTTTGGTTCACTGTCTTCAATTTTATGCGGAGGAAGATGGAGAGTGTGCAAAAGAGTTTAGAAGATACTACTCTCACTGATTTTATATCTCAGCTTTATAATTTAATCATTATTTCTGATTTCAATGTATCTGATGATTTAGGTATTCTTGTGAAAGATAAAGTGGTCTGATACTTCGAAATGGAGATGTAAATGGTAGTTTTATCCGATTTTTTTAAATACATAATTATTACGGTGCATTTAAAAACATAATCTTTTTAATGAAATCAGTATTCTAGCAAGCTTAATTTGATACACAAAAACTATGACTTTGATACACAAAAATGTGAAGTGGGATAAATTTTTTATTTTTAATAATATTAAAAATATGCATTTGGAAAAGTGTTCTGCTCAACTCTAGAATTCTTATAAAATACGGTGTGATTAGTGCTTCGTTCTCTGACCAAAACAATCGACTGATATAATTTCGCCTTTAGGCAAAACAGTTGACAAGGGTATGAAAATCGATTTCGATGGCAATATGAAATTCATTTTTATATCTTTACTAAATTTTTCGAAATTTTGTTCCATTTCCATAATTTTGCCATTAAGATTGTAGAGTGAATTGTTTTTTATCAGCTCTTTGCTGGTTTCAGCTATCTGATTCTCATATGGACATATAGAGAGTACATCCTTTAACAGATTTGGACCAAAGTTAAAAACAATAATCTGCAATAAAATGTGGAAGAAGTACAAATCCAATATATTAGAAGTCATCAATGCAATATGTTACTTTTTTTTCGATAACCTATTCACACATATATGAATAAACAGACCAGTAGAATGTCACTTTATAAACGGATTGAGTCAGAATTTCTTTCACATATATTTGATAAATCCTATAATCACTTGAGCTCCATTCAACTCTTGCGTTTCGCTGGACTGATACAACTGATTCAATACTGACTTCCTCTCGGCCTCCTGCATGACACAGAAACATCTAAAAGGATCATCACAATTCACTTCCTAATGGTCCTATCGCCAAAAATCTTGGATATTCATGATTCTTCTATTTTGTCGTCAAAGTCACCAATTTTTTTTTTCTAAATCGCCAAACGGCAAAGTTTGTCGTCAAATCAAGGAAAGTGATTAACCATCAGAGCTGACCACAAAGAGCTGACCACAAATGATCTTTCTTACTATGAAAATAACTGCTCCCATTCACCTAATACAAGAATTAATTTATTACTCTGAAAAATAAATATACAAATAATTGTTTTAAGTAGAATTTCCCCGAAAAATTAATCGGTATCTTCTTACCCCTATGTAGGAATTTTTAACAATTAAGATTAAAAATAAATAAATAAATAAAACGTCAAAATGATGCACCGTTTTAAATGGTGCCTGAGAGAAACCATCCGAAAGGGTTCAATAACACTGAAAAATGAAATAATTTTGGTAGATAACACCATAAAAGGGCTATAAGGGATTCTTGGTATTACTTGAATATCATTTTTTCCGAGGAAATTCTGTAGATTTCCTTGATATTATAAGAAAAAAATTCGAGGAAAGTTTTCTTTTTTTCTCCCATTCAGAAGTCTAGGAAAAATGTTTCAAAGAACTTCTGCTTTGGGTTCAATACATGAGACAGTCTTGAATATTAACATATGATGCAAAACTTTGTTATGAATGAATGAACTGAAATTTCTTAGACTGTTAGAACAGTCTAAGAAATTTATTTCAACCGGACTTTATTTTTCTTCATCTGCTTTTATCAGCTCTTAATAGTATAGATATCATTGCTTCAAATTTTAACTGCCTGATTTCCAATTAGTATCCAATATTGCGGGCGGACGTATATTTATTCAGTTTTTGTTGAATTCCCCTTCTTCATAATCGTTTCTGAGAAAATTTTCATTTAATTATAAAACAGCTTTTCAACATTTTTTTTCTAAGCACACTTCTTATTAAAATTTTATTCTAGATTAGATAGAAATCCTTTGGCGGACCGCTAAATTTGCTCAAAATATTTACGAAATAGCAACCCTAGTGGCAAATCTTACTGTATGAAAAAATAACTGATTAAAATGAAGTATAACCTAAAGATCGAAACTCTGTAGTATGATAACGTTTTAAGCCACATTCTGTAAATTTTCTTTTTGTCTTTGTTTGATTTTGAATGCATCAGTAATTATATTTCATGTAATAACATTTCCATTATGCAATTTACAGAAAGAAAACCCATAAAATATATAAATTCTGCTTTGAAAATAATATTTAAAATAGTTTTTTAATCGAAATGTTAAATTTGACGAAAGAAAGCGAGTGATAAGATTCAATACCGCAGCAATTTTTCCACTAATGTTTTGAAATGTGATAAAACATTAGCTTTGATTAGAAGAAAAACCAATTAATTTTTTTCATAATCGCGGGAGAGTTAATATGATAAATGTATTCGTATAAAAATGTACTATTTTGTAACATATGATAATAAAAACAAGAAAAATTGCTAAGAAATTGCATTTTAAATTAATTTTGAAAATAATTTTAAAATTTAAAAATAATAGATGCACTGAAAATTTGAATCACTATAGTTACTTTTTTAAAATTTGAATGTTTATATGAATGGTTTTTTGCGCTATAAAATGTTTCAAAATTAATGAGATAAAATGCTAATAATTCAATTAACTTAATTAATTAAAAATCTAACTAATATTTTTAAAACTTAACCAGGAAGTAACCGCATTTGTAAAGATTTTTATACAACTTTTATCATCAAATTACAGATAATATTCCAACCTGTAAGCACTATCATGTTAAAAATATTTATGATTAAATAGTTTGTTATTTTCAAATTAAAAAATTATGAGTGGAATAGTAATGTGTTACACAAAAAATTCAATTTGTTTGTAATAGTAAACTATCACTAAATATGAAATAACAAGGATTCAAATAATCAGAATTTTTTGTTTAAACATTTTTATAAATATAAATATTTAACTTTTCAATCAAATTTATATTATTTCTGACAGTTTTATTGAAGTAGTTAAGTTATAGGTTTTATTGAAGTAGTAAGTAGTAAGTCATGCATTTTTTTTATTGAAAATTTTATTACAATAGTTCACTTACAGTAAAATAGTACAATTCACGTGTGGATGGCAAGTATTTTTTGCGAAAATTTCATCATCTTGATTGCAAGTATTTTAATTTGGGAAATTTTTTTTCCATTTCATATATTTCTTATACAATGAAAAGGGAATGCATATCAAATAATATATACTTCCTTTCAAGCAGTTTTTGTTTCTTAATTGCATTTTTTTAATGTTCAGAGTATGATAGTATTTGGAAATAAGGATTTACTCTTAAATAATAAATTTAAGAATATACTAATAAAAAAGTTCAAAGACCATATTTACACTACAATATTAACCCTGTTATCCCACACCTTAAAAGAACATTAATAATCATGAAAAAGAAACTTTATAAATGACTTTTTGAGATAAAAAAAGTTTGCTGAAAGACATTGATTAATTTAGATGTTGAAAATAATAGCTTTAATAAATTAATATCGTTGCACTTAATTTCTTACTTGATCACATTATTTTTCTGCTAAACTTTTGCTTTTTCTGTCTTTATTACTTCTGACATTATTCCACTGGGGCTTTCTAACTCCCTCCTTTTTTATTCTCATTATTTGTGATTGATTTTAAACACCCTTATTTTAATTATATTAAATATCATATCTCAGCAAAATTTTTTCCAACGATGTGAAATCTAAAAAATGTCACATTTTTTTTTTTTTTTTTTTTTTTTTACTACAGAACTTTTTTATGATAATGAAATTGATATGTTCGTTTATTGCAAAAGAAAATAAGAGATTATAATAGATGGTATATTTTTTTCTAGATTCACCTAATGATATGAATTTAAAAATAAACAATGGCATACATTTTTTCTCTTTTAATGCATAAAGCCCATTTGATTCTTTTTTTTTTGACACACATTGAAAGTTTTATTCCAAATATTCACAGCATTTTTATCTATAAAATTCAAATTATTTTACTTAACGACTGTTTTTAACTTTGATAATTTTTCGATACTATGAAATATTATAAAATTAACATTGTACAATGATATAAATTTATTTCACCAGCATTTTTTTATTTTAATTTATGTTGAATGTTTTTATTATTTTATGTTGAATAATTTAACAATTAATTCATAAAACAATTTTAGTAATAAATTCCAGTGTAGAGTAGGGAAGATTTTGACATCAAATTTGTCAATAACTATTTTTAATTAATATTTGTTTTGTTCAAAATCGATTTCGTAACTATAATTTTCTGTTACGTATATAATGAAAAGAACGTTTTTGTAGAATTATTTTAAGTAGAGTTGCATATGCTTTAATTGGAATAAAACTCGGTAAACAGGAAATAATTCTTCTTTTTTTTTGTAATTCATATTTTCTGAATTTTTATTTCAAATAATATAATACATCATGTCAGGTGATAAAGAAATCTTTTGTCGTAAGTAACAAATGCTAAACAATTGAAAGCTTTATTTACATTTTCTTATTATTGCAACAGAGTGTTATTAATTAATATCTTGGCAATTATTTTAGAACTCGGTCCAAATTATATTCTATCTGAAATCCTAGCTTTTTAGAAATGATTTAAAATAAATTTTTATAATACTGCTACTATTATTGAGAAATGAAAATAGAAATACCACCAAATATACATCTAGAATAGTTTTGTTCGCTGTTGTTCTAGTCAAAATATTTAGTCCACTTTTAGTCAAATAATAGTCCACTTTTGTGTTTCTAAAGTTACTGAAAGCATTATAATGTATTTATATATACAATTTTTCTAAAATATCAATTGAAATAATGTCAAAATAGAATTTTGTAAATTCGATACCGAATGGAGTAAAGTCAAAATTTGATTTTTCCATAAATTTGAATTATCATAAAATGAAGAAATTATAAAGTAAGCAAACGCAATAGCTTGACGTTTAATATTAATAAAAATGTATTAATATTTAACATCGTTAATAAGTATAAAAAATTCACAAATAAATTGTAATTATGATTATTTTAATAAGCAAATATACATTTTTAAAACAAAATTATTCATCAATTTTTTTTTGTGCTGCAATTGCACACCTTAAGTCTCCAAATTAATCAAACGATAAAATACGCATTTAGAAATAAAGTGTTAATTCCCTTTTAATAAAAGATTCTTTTATCATTTTGCGATTTATGTTTTTACTAATTTGAAAAAAAATCAAATATTTACTAACAATTGTTTTTTGTAAAACTGAGATAAATCGTGTTATTTTATTCTTGCGCAAGATAATATTGTTTACGCGTATATATGCCATAATGAAATTCTTTCATTATCGCAGTACTTACAATTATCCTCTAATATTACATTTATCATCGGTCGCCCCAGTAATTTACAAATAATAATATATTCCAATTAATTAAAGAAAATAATATATTTTCAAGATAAAATCAGTATGCAATTTTTTTAAGGAAGAGCTTTTTCAGCCAGAAATATTTAATGAATATAAAGAGAAAAATAAAATCGCAAATGCAATATTATGGGCATTATGTTTTATCCAAGAAGAAATACGATTAACAATATAATTTTTGGGCCAGATACTGAGAAAGATTGATCATGCAGTTATTAAGAATTATACTAGCTTTTCTAGTTAAAAGCAATTTAACTATATCAGCTGTTACAATACAAGTACAGAGAATAATGGCTGAATGCCGTGAGCGGGAAAAGCCATTTACCGTGATAAAATGACCTGTAGCTATAGCTGAGTGGATAATTTGAAAATTGCTCTACAAAGGTGTATTTCAATAGATAGCGATTGTTCGATTCACTTTCTTCATTATTCAGAATGAGGTCAATTGATAGTCACATGATAAGTTTCAAGTGATCGGCACCATTTTAACTTTAAAATTAGTAGTGTGTCTTGGATTAGTTTCTTGTCATAATATGTCAAAGGTCATTTGAAAAAAAAAAAACAGTGGTTAGATGTTAAATAATGAGTACAATTTTTTTATCATGAGACTCGGCCGTTGTGAGAAACAATTTCCTAATGGTTCCATGACGTAGGTGGAAATATTTACATTTAAGAAATTGAAATTGGAAGGCAAATGGAAGTGATACATTTTCAGGAAATATATTTCTATAGGTTTTGTGTTTTTTTTACAGCTGTTTAAAATGTAATTCAATAAAAGGTTGAAAGTAAATTTTTTAAAATACACAATGTGAATTTCCCGTATATAGAAATACTGTAAAACTACAAAAGAAACGTCCTCAGTTATTTTCCCGTTTTTTAAAAGATTATTGCAAAATGATTTTATTTTATAATCAAATTATGGATAGTTAATTATGTTGTAGGAAAAGATATTTGCATACAATTCATATTAAAACTAAAGATTGTTCAAATTACTAGAAATAATAAGGGAGGAAATACTTCCATTTTTGTGAATGTTCATCTGAATATGTGTTATCAGTTAGCAGAAGTTGAGTTAAATTTAATAAATTATATATATATATTGTATAATCTCTTAATGGCCTGATTTCAAATGACTTGCAATTTTTTTCTCAATTTTCCAATTTTGTTAAAATGTTTTATATGTATAATTTTCTGCAGCAATTTCCATTTTTAAAAAGTAATGGAAATAAAATTTATTAATTTATCAAATATTTAATAGTTTGATTTGTTAAAAGCTAAAAAAAAAGAAATTTTTTATTATCCGTCAAATCTGCATTAGCAAAATGAAGATGAAGTCACAATATTGAAGAAGACAACATGCTATTAGTAACAAATTACCCATATAGTTATGGAATTAAAAAATTGTGATTTTACTAAATGTAATTGCATTAGAAAGCCCCATGGACCAAATAAACAAATGGTAACTTAATATTGTTATGAATGTCATCAGATGAGTATACATCATCTGATGACTTTCAACACTCATCTGATGAAGGTGAGTGTTGAAAGATGTACACTCATCATCTGTTGTCACTGTCACTCATCATGTGTTGAAAGATGTACACTCATCATCAGATGAGTGTACATCATCTGATGATTTTCAACACTCATCTGATGAAGGTCATCAGATGAGTGTACATCATCTAAAGATTTTCAACAATCATCTGATGAAGGTCATCAGATGAGTGTTGAAATCCATCAAGCTGAATAAAGATAGATCTAGCTTTATTAAAGAATCTTCCAGAAAACAGAAAGCACAGGAGACTAACCCCTAAAATCAGCATTTGTAGAAATTACCAATATAAATAGATAGCAAACAATTATCAAATTACATCAGTAACATTAGATAAAGTACTCAGTATCTGAGACTCAGAAATCCCTATTAGAAATGACTCCCAGAGACATAAAAATGTTTCATTTTAGTATTTCGACTATACATAGATTTTCCAAATGGCATAAATGGAAATAATGTCACTTGGAATTCTCCAGAAAAATCTCCAGGTCTTAATTCCTATTAGAGATAAGGTCATAATTCTTCCATTTTCTAGAACTTTAATTTTTGTAACCAAATAATCGATTAATATCGAAAACTTGATGTTTTCAAAATTTTGTCTTTCCAACAGTAAGAGTAACATATTAGAGAAGCGACATTAAAGACTCGTAAAACAATATTAAAATGATTTTATGTCTATCACAATTTAATATTAAAATATGTGAATGGAATCATGAATAAGTTGCATGTAAGAGTTTCAACTGAACTAAACCATCCCCGATATTTTTGGAAAATTCGTTGATTCACAAACTTTCGGTTACGAAATAAATATTTTAAAAACAGTTATGCATCTCTAGTAGCAATAGGCTAATCCTGGAGGGAACAATGAGTGTGTGTGAAAATAAATTTTGATGACTGTCCTTTTTCTAAGTATATAATTGAAGAATTTATTTGTGAGTTGAAAACGAGGACATTTGAATATATTCAAAAATCGATACTCTGAAATAGTAGGTACTTATCCTTTTCATTAAATTTTATCTTTATTTTTTCGAGAGTATCGAATATTATTGTTATCAACGTTTTCATAATTACTAAGGAAAGCCCTAAAAACTCACTTATCACGAAGGGTTAACAATGTTTCACAGATAATTGTTAATCGAAATTTATCTTCGAATATCGTATGTGAGTCATATAATATATTGAAAAATAGCTGGAAAGGTTCTAGAATCGATTTATGTTAATCATCACGGTAAAGTAAAAACCATTATTTTCATCGTCAGACATGATTATACCTCCTCATGAATAATATATGACGTAGTTCGTTATGTAAATGAAAGTAAATAATGACAATTAATATCTATAGAATAAGAGATTCATGCAACGCTATTTATGTCCTTTTAGCATTGTAAGAAGAGAGATTTTGTTGATGATGATGTCTTCCGAGTTGCAACGGAAAGGGGACGCAGTATCTTCTGAGGGTAAAGACCCCTGAGCACCCGAGGGCAAAAGTCTGGCTTCTAGCTCATATGTAGATGACACTCGTACAATTGGTTGCACAACCCCTTTTTACAGGGGGGCTCTTTCACATACTTCACAGATAGAACACAGGGTGAAGAGCAACTATGTCCGATTCAGGGAAGTCCAGTTCACCAGGAAGACACGCTACCTCTAGGCCAGGACGCCGGCGAGAGAGTTTGTTGATTTGAATAAAGCAATTGAAGATTTTCTAATATTTAGTAAAATAAAATCGGCATTAAGCATTTTGGAAATTTAATTTTCTAGAACAACTGATTTTATTATTTGATGTCTACAAAAGGATTATTATAAAAGCTAGACTATCAAGCAAAACATGATACTGTCTTTTATTGAAAATAAGTCAAACAGTCTAAAATGCAATATATAAGTTTGCCTGTAATCCTTATATGATATTAGTACAGACATATTTTTTTCCTTCCATTTGTCGCTAAAAAATTTTTTGAAAGATTAAGTTGAAACATGAAAAAAAAAAAAAAGAATGTTAATGCTTGGTTGGCGTGCAATGGTTGGGAACATATGTTTGTGGAACAGAATGGTTTCGATTCCGTCAAGAAATATTTTTATCAAGACAGTCCAAAATATAAAGAAAAACGTCTTTTTTTCATTTGAAACAAAAAGCTAATTTCTTAGAGTATTTTTGCTATATTATCTGTATTATATCATCTGTCCTTACGGACAATTCAATTTAATAAAACTGTTTAACAAAATAATTCACGAATATAAAACTTTATTTTGAAGAATGCTTTAGTAGTTACATTGACATAATACCAATATCTCTACTCTTCAAATTCATCAATTCTGTATATTGTATTTTGCATTCTTAATTTAGCATTAAAAGGCCTTTACTTAAGATGGAAGACGCTATTTTCGAATAGTTGGAACTTTTTGGCTATTGGATTATTTTTCTGTTTTGATAACATTATTTCTTAACATAATTACATGATACATTATTACCTTGAAATATTTAATTTCACTTTTTATTTTCTCGTAATACGTAGTATAGAGAAAGTATAGTAATCGTCAAAAAACTAGAGATTTTGACGAATCTCCAGTCTTAGACCTCTCCTGAGCTCAAAAAACATAGTTTTGGAAAAGTGTCCATCTGTCTGTCTTTGACAAAGATAACTCAAAAACGATTTGAGCTAGGCGGTTGAAATTTGTTATTCGGTCTTTCCATCAGAATCATAGATTTTTATCAAATTTTGATGAGATAATGTAGAGCTAAATAAATAAAATTCGGTATACATAATTAGCCTGAATAGCATAGACCCCTATCAAATTTTGAACCATATCTAACCAGAAGTTGACCGTTTGTCAATTTGCACTTTCAGAAACAAGTTGAAGTGATAGCATAAAAGCGGAATTACTTAAATATATAAAATTTAGTATGGGAATTTGTGAGTACAAGAGCAGTTTTGTGTCAAATCTTTGTCTCAATCGATCGAGAAAAAAGGATCTAAAGCACAAATTCGATTTTTAGTTACTTTTAATTGCATTCCAGCGATTAATCGCCAAATAACCTACCAAGTATGACATGATAGATTCAATAAAAATGCTAAATTCTCGCCAAAGTGTTTACAATTATTTTCAATTTCAACTTGTTTATCAACTCTTTTTCATATTTTACATAGCTTTATACAGGGGCTAGAAATTTAATACTGGAAACAATATAATTACATAGGCACAATATTGTGATATTTATAACTCATGTAAGTAGCCATCAGCATTCTGCATAATTTGTTTCCAGGAACTTGGAATACCCGAATCTGAACCAATACTGTTGATGCTTCGAATAGAAAAATCTGTCAATCATCTTTAGCGGTCAATAGCAATCCTTGATGGAATTTCTTTTCTCGCTGGAGTTTGAATATTCTTTACCCAGATTTAAGTCCATTGGAAAATTATTTGAGTCTGAAAAGAAGTATTCATTTTGTAGTGTTTACTATGAATTGTTCTAAATATTCTTAAATCGATAGATCATTCTATCCGTAGCATCAGCGGAGTTAGTACTGATTCTACAGTCACTGGAAACAGTTTTTTTCCAAAAGTCGATGAATATATCGCAGGGTTATAGTCATTAGAAGCTAATACTTGCGCAGTATCAGATGCAATTGTGTTTTCCCAGTGAAACAATTTACAATTTGTAATGCGAATAAGCTTTATCAAGCTCCAGAATCCGTTTTCAATTTTTGATACTATTGTATTTACTCTAATTTGCGTTTTATGGTATTTTTCTTATTACCAATGAGGGTTCCTCTTACTGAGGGAGTTTCTTTGGATCGTAGGTTATTGTGTTTTTACCAGTATTAAATATCCAATTTTTGTATTGATAATCTGCTTTATTAAAATCTAGAATCAAATTTTAATGTTTGATACTGTTGTATTTATTCAAATTTGCATTTTGTGGTATTTTTCTAATGAGCAATGATGGTTGCTTTCATTGATATACGTTGATCTTAGTATTTAATAATTTCACTGCATAAATAAATGTAGCTATGGATAATTTTGAATTATTTTATTATATTGGAGACTTTTTTGAAATTATCGAAGATAAATAAGAATGTTCACGTTAAGAAGATATTTATAATACCTGCACCTTTTTGCCTGCGTGAAATAGAAATTTTAAAATGAGAGTGACAATTATTCTCGACATCCAATTCAAATTTACAAATACTGTCACAAATCAACATTCTTCTGGTATTACAAATATAGCATAAGTATATCTATAAAAATAAACTGACTAAATTATACTAAAAAAAAGACTTCCTTGTTCCAGAAATTCAACGTATTTAAGTTCTATAAATACGAAAAATGATAGTCGAATCTGGACTTTACCATTTTTCTCTGATGATTCCACCATGATAATTCAACCATCGACAAAGACTGATTTCCTTTTTTTTCCTATTTGATATCTTTCCTTCCTGTTTATAATAATATATTTTACTATGCGTATGATCCTAGTTTTCCTGATATTCCTTCAAATGGAGCTAAAAAATTGAGTGATTAAAATTGCGTCTACTTGTTTGGCTTAGTTCCCATATAAATGTATATCACATGCTAAAATATGCATATAAAACTTTAAGTGGAACAGAAATCGCGTTATTACTTACTGTAGAGTGGCAACTTTCAAATATCAGCAAAAAAAATCATACGAATTTCAGACTGCTTCATTCATTGAATATTTTTACGAGTGTCTTAAATCAAACGCATTGCTTAGCTAATTAATGGGGCTGCAAAATATTAGTAGAAATATTCTGAAGATGTTTCGCCATCTTACCAAAAAGTACATTCAGTCAGAGGGAAGAAGATATAAATGAAATAAAGAAATAGACTTCAAAAAAGAAGTTTAATCGAGCTCAAAAATAGGCTTAACCAACTTGAGATAAGTAATAGTGGTAAGGTTTCAGATTCATTAAAAGGTTTCTGTACAAGCACATCAAAATCGTGTCAATCGTCCAAAAATTCTCCTAAAAATGGCTATTCTGGATGGATACCAAAAAAAGTAATAAATGGCTTTTAGGCGTTGCAAAAATAAAAAATTAAAATTACAACAAATCGCGTCAAAATATTTCTACTCTGGTGATCGTACTTTAATTTTAAGTCTAGCCGTATCGTTATGATTTCTTTTGGAAATGGATATTCATATTTCCTAAACCAATCACTTTACAAAGAATGATCTTTGTTATCTTAAGACTGAAAAAATTATCTTCTTAATGATATCAGTTTCGTTTCTGCACAATTTAAAAGAAATAATATTTTTAACTGAAATATGATACATTATCGAAAAAAAAATGTTTTAAAATGCTATGAAGGAATTCAATCAATACATCGAAACATTCATTCACGTATAAAAAATGAATAATTTAACAGCTTAAAAAGTCGACCAACTGGGCGAACAAACTGCCAAAGGCGGCTAGTATATTTAAATGTACTGATCATGCTGCGTAAGAGAATGTGTAGAATCGACCTTGACTAAACTCTTCGTTAACTGAATTTAGTGCGTATTAAGTATAGCAAACCTAAACCTTTCTGTAAACATGAACCGAAATAAAGGCGTCTGCCGTATCGCATTTCTTCCATTTGGTTGATGAAGGTTCACTTGTTGCTGTGGTCGATGACCGTCATTCACTTCGAGTTCTCTTGCTTTAACTCGTCAATAATAGATGAGTCTCTTTCATTGTGTGCCTCCATTCATTACACTAATCAGACTTCTGGCGACTTTTCGTTCTTGGTAATCAATACACGTGCGTGTCCGTCTCTCCAGTGGTCGACTGCATAGCGCTGAAAAAGGAATTAAAAACACATTTGTTTTGTTACCATCGTTTTATGTCTTTTGATGTTTGGGAGTGGATGATTTCGGAAGAAATCTGTTTGTTTACTAAGGGAATATTATAATATTGATTGATTTTTTTAGACTTTTTATTGTTATGAAAATGTATTTGTGAATTGATTATTACGAACATTTTCCTTAATAGTATATTTATTCCCTTCAATCTTACGGATGTGCAATTTAAGGATTGGATTGCAATCTTCAGATTTTTTTTAAACTTTTCCTTTTACAGATTGCATTCTACATAGTAAATATAAAATGTTGTGTAAATTTTTAGAAATACAAATTAAAAGGAGAAAATCAACTTTAACGAATTAGCTGAAACTATAAAAATTACGAATTAGCTTAAATGATTCGACCTTTCAATCTTTATGTAGTTTGTCATCTAATTTTCAGTCTTATCTGTGACATACTGTAATAATTCAATGATTATCTTGTGTTTTTGATTTCTAATATTAGAAACAACTTTAAAAAGAAATGAATTAGTTTTTCTCAATGGAAATATGAAATATAAAATCTTTAAAACCATTGATTTGGAAATTTTTATATAATTATTGAGCAAAATTTATTCAAACACCACATTCGGAAAAAAAAACTATGGAAGTATTTCGAGTATTCAAAATAGTTAGATTTTGTTCATAGAAAAATACCTTTTTAATCTCTTAATTATCTTTCTCATATCATTTAATAATATATTTTTCTTTTTATCTTCAACTTCTAAGCTATTCCATTGAAAAAAAAAATGAAATTCAATGAGGCCAATTTCTTAGCGATATTTCTCTTTCACATTTTGATATTCCATTAATAGATATAAGAATATTCTCCTGTTGTAGATTATAAAGCGATGCATGCTATAGAAATATCGACACGTTCAGTCTTTCAGGTAGTTTAATTACGAGTAAGTAGCATTATGGGTAATTTCATAGAGTATGTTTTAAATAGAATATAAGACATCATGGAGAGTAAAATGGCTTTTGATACATAATAATTCAACTTATTCTACAAACATACCAACAGGCCTTGTCACTCGGGGGGGGGGGGCTTGGAATAGCTAATCTGTTTGTATTCCGTTTGAATCTCGGCCACAATAGTTTAATCGAAAAACTGACATTTTATACCGAAACTTTAATTATAGCTTATTCTAAAGAGATTCTGATATTTCTTTAAAAATGTGGATAATTATTCTAGTAGAGTAATTCTTAAAGGTATAAATATTGAAACTCACAAGTTCGTGGACAGGTTTCTTGTTGTTTTACGCTAAGCTAATATATGGATTGATTACAACGAAGTGAATTTATTAGCTTATTCAAGCTAATAAATTCACCTCATTGTAAAATTGAGTTCTATGATTTCATGCATCTTTTAGAAAATATCATGTTAAATGCAAATTTTTCTCTCATCTAAAACAATTGTTTTAGTATCTTTGAGACATCCATCGGGGGGTGCACCTCAGATAGAAGGACGAGAAGCTTCCAGTATGGTGATTGGTTCCCGCCCTCGAAAATGATACAGAAATGGTGTGGTTTGGCTACTCATACTGATGAGGGACGTGCTTTGTATGGAAAGGGTTATGCTGTGGTCGGTGATGATCCTTTAGATTCAACTTTAGTTCTCTCCAATGTTGTCACTCTCCTCCGGTCATTCAGATTTTTTCATGTGATTTGGTGGCGGGTCAAAGTAGTCAATGTATTGTTATTACCACTGAGAAATTCATGCAATCGGTTGTCTTAGATTCAGTTTAATGGCAACGCTCTTAGACGCTTATTTTTAGAAGTCCAATATTTATTTACAGCCTTTCTTACAACACTCAATTATTGTAGTTTATACATAATTCAGAAATAAAACTTTGTTTAAAGATACACATTTTCCATTGAAAGTTCGATGTCCACAATGTTGTATAAAATGCATTTTTAATATAAACGATTTGATATCAATAACAAAACAAAAATCTTTACTCAGGCTATGGCAAAACAACATTAATTCAGAAGACTTTAGTAATCAATTTATTTTAACTTTTATGGAAAGTGTAAATTATAAGCTAAATTCGAATCTTATAAGCATGTACTGATTGAAAGACACACTTACTTCGTACGAGAGTGAAAGAAAGATCTTTCAGATTTAGCAATAAAAAAAAATCATTTTTTATTATATTGTTGAAAAATTAGAAGATTCTGATTACATAATTTCATAATGTATATATTTTTCGCCGTTGTAATTTAAAACATATAACTTTATTTATTACTTTGAAAGTGTTAAATAACGTCTCTATTAGTAACATATTTAATAAATAAGCAATTTAGAACAGGACAACAAGTTAACGCTTTTAAACTAATATTTTTATCATTTATATTTAGAATAGAAAGTAGATGCTAATGAAATTTAGATGGCTATGGCTCAGAAATGTGAAGTTTATTTACATCAGAATTTTGAAGTTCTGCGTTCATAAAATCACGCATGAGTTATTGAAGTATTTTGGTTATTCATAAAAAAAATGTAATAATGTTTTATATTTTACTACTAATAGAAATTAATCATCTAAATTTTAGGTTGTTTTGTTATTATAGAATATATACATTATTAAAATGAAATAATAGTATTGATACATCCGTTATGAATTTCTTTTATTCTTTGATGAAATATGTTTGTAGTAATACTGAATTTATGATATTAACATAAATTATTATGCTACATAAATTAAACATAAATTATTATACTACCTTTCATAAATCTTTCATAAAATAAAATAGAAAAATAACATTACATTTGAAATCTCTTTGAATTCATACTATATGTTGAACTATTTTTGGTAAATTTTTATTTGTTCATTTATTTATTCTCAAAAGGTAAAAATAAGTCAGTGGTATCTATTTTAATATCTTCAATAGATTTTCAAAATAGTGTATATTGCGTCAAAAGATGTAACTCAATCGATTGTCAATGTCTCATTCAATTGTCATTATTGTTAAAAAATTGTAACATCTGTAGTAGTTCATGTTCTTGAAAACCATCTGATTTCGTCGTTTTTTTTCAATTTATTAGACACTTTCATATTTAGAATCATTGTACTGAAGAATAATAAACATTACTAGGAATTGCTCTGTAGAGTATCCTCAACAGTAGGTTGCAACTGCAGTGACAAATGCATGAAATCTTGTATTGTCATCGTTGCAATTGCATCAGAGGTCGTAAACGTGTGTAGTTTATGTACGTGCAAAACACCATGAAGTCAGACATGGTTATATTGGTTGATATCTGAAAAAAAAAAATTTTTTTTTGAATTCCAGAGAATTAGAAATATTTTACGTATAAGAAATATTTTTAATTAACACTTTGCATTCTTCTATTACAAATTCTAAATACGCCTTTAAAAGTTTCAAGAAATCATTTTATAAAATATTTAGGAAACTAATATTCAGGTTGATAGATCGTTCACTAATGCATACTACAGTTAAAATTATTTTGAGTGATGTCATAAACTAATGAGCAGATTTGACAACCAGAAAAAAAACGAGTACTTTATAAGATCATTTAGGGTTATTTGTAAAACATGGAAAGAAATGTAATTCAAATAGTCCCTTATAATATAAAAAATACTTTTTTTTCTTATAAATTAATGTTTTATAAAATTCTGTATCCTTAATAATTATTGTCGCAGTCACAGTACAGGTATTGTTCTAAATAAAGTGGAACAATCAAAACTGCTTGGTAAAATCAATTTTTATTCTATATCACGAGTTATTCAATAAAAATTACATGTTATCGTTTCAAAACTTTCATATATTATTCAGAATCAATACAGTCAAAATCATCTACATCATAACAAGCGCTTTTTATTTTATTTTGACTCGAAAATAATATTGATTGTTTTGAGAAAAAAAAAACATTTTCTTTAGATCAATGTGGACATTCTGTAAGTGTTGGAATATGACATTTCAACTTTCATTTAGTCTATCGGAAGTATAATATCTGACTGACGCTAAAAACATCAACTGCATGTATCTTATGGGAACTGACATCTGTTTTGAGTTCGTCAGCATAACTGCTAATACTTTTTAACATGTTTCTTTGCATGAAGAGCATTGATAGCACGCCACACATAAACATCTGTTTTTATTTTCATGAGACTATCGATGTTGGATTCCTTGAAAATATTTCAGAATTAAGTATTTATAAAACGATATTTTTTATAATGACAATGTTTGAAAATAAAATACCATGGTTATAAAATAATTTTATTCTTATTTTTTTCTGGAGTTTTATTTGCATACAAATTACGCTGCTCTGACTGAATCAATTTAAATGAAACTATTTGTCATATATTTTCATGGATTATGTTTGAATAAAATTGATCATTTTGCAGAAAATTAATTTCTGTTGTCATCGGATTACAAATGTAAGCTTTATGGAATCATTCACATGACATTCTGCTCGAGTGCATGTGTAATTTGCTGTGCAAAATTGAATTTATTTCATCAGCTGCAATGTAAACGATGCAATAAATAAGTTTTTAGGAAATTGTAGGATTGTAATTTTTTATTACATTTTCAAAAAACATTTTTTATAGGAAATTAGTATTTTAGAGCTAGTTTCTGAGTGTAACAATTAAAAATTCTACATAAATCAGTGAAGTTCTCAAGATTTTTCTTGCAAATGGTTAGAATAACAATGTAGAAAGGCTAGAATAACAATAGTGAAAATTATTTTCAAATTGTGCTGGTAGCTTTTCCTTTAGCTTTTTGGATCTTTAAGAAAAAGTTGACTTTCCCTTCTTTACGATTAGGGAAGTTTCCATATATGGTTTTTCAAGATATATAACAATTTAGGATATATCTCATTACATGATGTCAGCTTTTTAGAAAAGGTAAGGTTGTTTTAGACCAGAGATTTAAATCTCTTTTAGGGGCCTGCCTCATTTACAAGAAAATAAGTCCAATGCTCTCTTTTCCATAACAGTCAATATAATATACATATTTTATCTGCTTATCGATCTAATAAGAACCACATCGTACAAAAGAAAACGTCTATAAAATGGCTTAACAAGTTGTTTATTTTATTTGCATTAATTTATTTTGCATAGGCTTAATATATATTTATAATAACTAAAAATGTCAAAAGTTCTAGCTTTACAACTTTCTATTTTCCTTTAAAAAAATGGCAAACTTTCTAAGTTTATCTCGCAATGATTTAATACAATAAAATTAATGCTGTGTTTAGAGGTTATCTGAAGAGTATTTTGATATGAAACTCATAATTATGAAACATTGTCAATAAAATAGGCCACAATCTTAACCTAAAAGCCCTCTGCATGTTTTTACACTCCGCTGGTATGATAGTAAAAATAGTTTTGCTGAATCTTCGTTCAGAACAATTGCTGTGATTGTATAATTCGTAAATTTAAATTTTTGAAAACAGGAAAGTCATCCTAACTTTAACCTTTTAGCTGCCACTATTTTTAGCAATATTATATATATATATATATATATATATATATATATATATATATATAATATTGCTATGTGACTATGCATGACTTCTATCAGCGTATCAGGGATTATTAGTTAGGGATTCGGACTTCCATGCATTTTTCTCTTGTTGGATCCCGCTTTTGTAATTCAATTATATTTCGCTTATAATTTTAAGCAAGTCATGGGATAGGATTATATTTACGATATTACAGAAAAAATAATTGTTGCCGGGCGGATGTCGTCTTCCCAGATACATCTATATAAATCACTCCATGTTTTGCATAGCGGAAAGTGTGTATTCCCAACTTCGTTTCTTTAAAACAAGCGAATAAATTCGAAATTCATCTGTAAATTAAACGTAACATAATTGTTATATTTGAAGCCTTATATTTTTGGTTTGGTAATATAATAATTTTGGTTTTATAATATAATAAAATGCCGTTCATAAATACGTACTTTAGAGGTTATAGTAACGATCTGTTACTTAGTCTTTTGTTTTTTATTCACAATTTTATAACGTTACTTTTTTTTCAAAAATATCAATTTTTTTTTCAAAATAAAATATAATTGAAATATAATTATAATGTTACACAGATTTTTACGTATATACTTAACTTATCCGGCCAAATATTTCAAAATTGACAATTAATTGAGTTAATAGGAATTTATAAGTATGCTTCTAAAGTAGAATATATAATATTGGCATTCATTCTAAGTAAATTTTTATGTTCCATAATTTTTGAATAAACCCAATTTTGGGATTGAATGCGTCGTTTTAAAGTAATCTTAGAAATACCGAAATTAGAAAGAAACGGATTGAAATGAATTTGTGTCTTAATGTTGCGGATTTTCTTCAGAGAAAAAAATGTTGAGCCTACTATTTTTATATGAAACCGACTTTATAAAACGTCGCGAAAGAAAGCTGACTTAGAGATCAATTTGCAAAGTAAAGGAATGAATAATTTAAAGAATGTTCTGAGAATAATCGCACGCTGAGAATGTATATTTTTTTCAAAAATAATGAGTACGCATTCGGACTTTTTTGGCTGGTATGAAATTTAATTACTAGGACGGTTTGGGATTTATTAGTCTACCATTTTTAATCCACTAGTTTACAACTAAATTTAATTTAATTAGATTAAATCAACGTTCCATGAAATCTTGCACATTCATAAAACCTTTGTTCAGATATACCTTACTATTTTAAAATATGACAAAATGAAGGAGAAAATGTATAAGCTCACTACTTTTATGTACAAAAAACAAAAGTAAATGTGACCCCAACAGGTTTAACACATCTCGGAACAACTAACTTGAGGAATCTTTTGGTCTCATTTCACCCCAGTGGGTGTTTTCTTTTTTATTGCAATGGCAAGATTTACCACACCAATTTAATTATAGCAAGATATTAACCCAGTAAGGAATTATATAATTAATTAATAATTATATATTATATAAGAAATTATACATTACACTTTATCTGCCGGAATAGCCTGTTTGGGCATTGGATTCGCATTCTTTGAGTTGGGAGTTCGAACACCGCCGGTCAAAGGCTCTCCGTGTACATGGTGGCTGGTGCTTGCGCATATCTGTCGTAGTCACAAAGTCCTCCAAGTCGAGACAATGCCACTGGAGGTACTGGATCATAGGTTATCATTCTCTTATTCAGGTCTAAATTCTGATCTGTGAATGAAATGTATGAATGAAGTCCCCCCCCCCAAAAAAAAGGGGTCTGATGCATGAGTTGCTAAGATGTACTCTTGGCCCTAGATGGCACTACTGAAACAAGAAGCGTTAAAACTCGGTTAAAAACACTGATTTCGTCAGCGGGCTTGTTTTTGACAATTGCCATAAGCAATAACAACACTTTATCTGTGTTGACAAAATTATTACATGATAATTACTGATAAAATATATCAAAAAAAATTAAATATAAAATTAAAATATTTACATGTTATTATTATTAACTAAAATATTAAACTAACTATTAATATAATTTATCAGGATGAAGCGCAATGTTGGCATACTATCTGTAAACTGCGACATAATGAAAAAAAGAATGATACAAAAAGTGTCACATTAGACAAGTATTAAATAATCACTAAAAAAGATTTTTAATGATCCTGATTTCATTTTTATTCAAAATTAATCTCCGAAGCACTTTATTACTCTAAAATCATTTTTAAACCATTTTAAAATTAAAAATATAACAATTGCTTCTGTATATCAATTTTATTCTTGTTCAAATTTTGTGTATAATTTTAAAATGTTATTAAACTTTTAAAAGAAAATTTTACAACAAGATTTATTGTTCAAATTGTTACATTTATACTGATACGAATTGCAATATATGAAATATTTATTTAGCGAATATTTTTGCTATGTAATGAAAATGAAATTCGAAAAATAGTATAAAAGTTGCACAAATGACAAAATATAATCAGGCTACAGTATTTGCAGCTATTAGTTCAAATTTTCTCTACATTTTTTTTAATGAATTTATTCAATGAGCATAATAATTCCAGGCTGTTAACTGTAATATGTATTTTCTAATTATATTGATAAAGAATATAAAATAAATTAAAACATTGCTGTACTTCATACAAAGGAGAACCTTTATTGAAAAGTGTATATTTAAAAATAATTATAATGTATTCATGTAAAATCAATCAAAGTAACAGTAGAAGAAATGAAGGAAAAATTTATTCATTTCTTATATATAAAAGTAAATTTTTCCTAATATTAAAATTATTAAACTAAAAATCAATAATGAAAGAATCTGGAATAGTTTATTTGGGATGAACAACATCATTATGATGCTTGTCACATGCAGGAATAAGACTCTAAATTGCAATTTTTTTACATTTGATTGATTGGACTATCCTTTTTGCTTTGAATTTATACGAGAGGTATTTTGGGATTGACCTATAACTTTGATGCGTGGTCGAATTACGAATACGTGGTTATAGCCAACGTCAATTCACCGGACCATCATACCACCAACTGAATGTGAAAACGTTTCACCTAAATGGGCAGTTTTAAAGCGAACATGACCCAAATGTAGGACAATTCTTTGAGAGAGTTTTTCTGAAATCTGCGACTTTTTTGTCCCTAAAGATCAAGCCATCAAGACTATTTTCTGAAATTTACTCCAACAAAATTTCTGAATTTTTGAAAACAAAATTTAGATTTATATGATAAACTAAGATGATTGCTAACTAAGTTTTTGAAATTAAGTAGTCCACTGTTTTCGTGTTTCAATATTATCTTAATATATATTGAGCCAGTAGAGATAGTCTCCTCCAAACTTTCTCTAATATTCTCTAATAAAAGCGTTATCCTCATTTTCCTTGTATAAAGTTTTGGATTTTCGATAACACCGCGAATGCCATGCATGTATTGTCGAACAATATTTATGAAATATATATCTTTAGCTTGAATCAAGCATTTTTATTGAATCAGCATTTTGAAACATTGTTAATATTTATTTTGGAAACTTTTTCTACAACCGATGAAATCAAAATTTCACGCTGAAGTTCAGTTGCAGTCGCAAGATCACTTGCAAGAATTTCATTGATTTAAATCATTAAGATTATGAGTTGTTGCATTTGCATGCACACGAAAATACTGAAAGACAATCCTTGGAGAGATTTGGTTCAAAATTTGGTAAAAATCAACATTTAAGTTGCTAAACCTATGTATCAAATTTGTGCTGTCTAGATCTTTACATTTTTTGTAGAGCTCACTTGTACTGTCAGGCGGACAGACGTTCTCCTAATGGATTTCGTTCAAAATTTGATCGATATCTAATTTCATTTTTCTATTTCAAAGTGTTTTTGAGTAATCATGCTCTTAGACAATATTGAATAATCATGCTTAAGAGTAACCATGTCTGAGTAATCATGCTCTAGACAGTATTGAATAATCATGCTTAAGAGTAATCATGCCTGAGTAATTATGCTCTTAGACAGTATTGAATAATCATGCTTAAGAGTAATCAAGTCTTAAGTAATCATGCTCTTAGAAAGTATTGAATAATCATGCTTAAGAGTAATCAAGTCTTAAGTAATCATGCTCTTAGAAAGTATTGAATAATCATGCTTAAGAGTAATCAAGTCTTAAGTAATCATGCTCTTAGAAAGTATTGAATAATCATGCTTAAGAGTAACCATGTCTTAAGTAATCATGCTCTTAGAAAGTATTGAATAATCATGCTTAAGAGTAATCAAGTCTTAAGTAATCATGCTCTTAGAAAGTATTGAATAATCATGCTTAAGAGTAATCAAGTCTTAAGTAATCATGCTCTTAGAAAGTATTGAATAATCATGCTTAAGAGTAATCAAGTCTTAAGTAATCATGCTCTTAGAAAGTATTGAATAATCATGCTTAAGAGTAATCAAGTCTTAAGTAATCATGCTCTTAGAAAGTATTGAATAATCATGCTTAAGAGTAACCATGTCTTAAGTAATCATGCTCTTAGAAAGTATTGAATAATCATGCTTAAGAGTAATCAAGTCTTAAGTAATCATGCTCTTAGAAAGTATTGAATAATCATGCTTAAGAGTAATCATGTCTTAAGTAAACATGCTCTTAGACAGTATTGAATAATCATGCTTAAGAGTAATCAAGTCTTAAGTAATCATGCTCTTAGAAAGTATTGAATAATCATGCTTAAGAGTAATCAAGTCTTAAGTAATCATGCTCTTAGACAGTATTGAATAATCATGCTTAAGAGTAATCATGTCTTAAGTAATCATGCTCTTAGACAGTATTGAATAATCATGCTTAAGAGTAATCATGTCTTAAGTAAACATGTCTGAGTAATCATGCTCTTAATCAGTCTTGAGTAATCATGCTTAGATATAGTATCAAATATTTGTTTTTCGAATTCAGTGAGACCTGTAATGTGTAGATTCATATAAATTTAGAGTTATAATTCTTAGCCGATGGCAATATATATATTTTTTTGTCTGATTCCTATATGACCAAATAAAAAAAGAAGTGAAAATAAGTATGAATAATTTCTGAACACTTAATTTCACCCCTTTGCATCTAATTTTTCTCTAGCATTCTATTTTTGTGTGTTTTAGAAACTAGTACATCAATTTTTCAAAATTTTCTCTATTATTACGCTTAATGAACGTACAACCTTTTTCGTAAAATTACTGCTTTCAAAATTTTCTTGGCGACTTTAGGCGACTTACAATATGATATCGCCATGATGAATGAAGGTAGACGATATTTCCACATTCATGGCTCTGAAATGAAACTAAGTGGAGACGTGATGTGCATATTTCTTAGTTTCGTGCTGGATTTATTTGTGCTTAAACAGATAAGTGGATGAATTAAATTTAATTATCCGAAATAAGCTCGCACTTAATTCAATAGCGAACGCAGGTTTACTCAGATAAGAAAGACTGAATTAAGTATTTAAAGGAAGAAAATGTATCATGCTGATATAAATGAAACAGATTCCTTGAGACGTCATGATGAAATTTCATTCTTTTTCTTGTTTGAAACAATTTGGTTTATATTAAGAAATTAAATTTGGGTCAATGAAAAAAGCATTTAATCTCTTCGTTTTAACTATTATTACTTTGTAATTTCAAGATTTGTTTGTGCTTTATGATAAGAGAGTAAATATTAAACATCGTTTATCACTTAAAAAGTATTAATTTTGTACAAGTTATTCAAATGGATAAATTTAAGTATCTCCTCCAGAAAATTACCACGGGTAGTGATGAAAAGTTGTCATATTAATAAGCTGGTTCTCGCTTCTCTTAAAGGCAAGGTAGTGATTTTGGATCAAGTTAAATATATTTTGATGATTGGGGGATTATTTTAAATGTATAAATTCAAGTAACCCTCCAGGAAAGTACCGTAAGTACTTGGATGAGAAGTCATACGGTAAATAAGCTGGTTCTCGCTTTTCTTAAGATCAAAATAGTGATTTGGAATCAAGTTAACTCTATTCCGATGATGAGGTATAATCCCTTCAAGAGGGAGGGGGGGAGTAGGCTATGTTCAGGGGATCTTGAATTGAATTCTCGTGTTATTGACACTACAGATTAAACTTCAGAAGCTAGAAAATGCGGATAATTTACCAATACATATTATTTTAATATTATATATAGTTTCGTTTATTATAACCTGTGTGTATGATATAAGCGTTTTGTGTTACAATATTTCGCCTTTTCCACTTTTTTAGTTACATTAATTATGTCTTCCTTTTTTTACTTTTTTAAAATTTGACTTTTAATTTTACATATCATTTTATTCAAGATGATGATTTATACTATTGTGTAAATTTATATTTTTTTATATATATTTATGTGTTCATTAATTTCCCCTCAATGCTATATTTAATACTTCGTGTGTATGATTCCAATTAAAAACATTATGTAAATTAAAATGCAATTAAGTAATTACAAAATTAACATTAATTTTGAATATTTCAACAGATAAAACCAATGGTGCTCAAATACTAATTTTTCCTTTGTGATTAAAAATAATGAATTAATATGCATAGTGCAGAAAGTTCCATTATTATTATTTTTTTTGTTAATTTAGACAAAGAATGCGAATGCTATCTTATAAAATCCTTTCATTGCTAACTAGCGAAACAAATTTCTTTTTCGCAATACTTTCTTTGTAATTTTATAATGAAAGAAGAATATTAATAGTCCTTTAAGTGCTAAAGCACTACTTAAACATTTTATTATCTTCTTCGTTCTATTAAACTTAAGAAACTGAATATGGCTTAAGTGCCTACTTAAAACATTATAAAAAGTGTCAAACTTCTACTTTCTTAAAAGTTTAAGTGGATAGCAAAAATCTTTCAAACTTAAAAAAGTATTTTTATCATAACATTTATCACCAAAGTTATATTTAATTTCATTTAATGCTTTTTTATAAATAAATTCAAGAGTTAATAAAGCCTTTTAACTTCTTTTATTAAAGAAAAAAACCAGGAAGTATAGTTTGATATTTTTAAAAGTAAGTTTAAAGATAGAAATTGAATTGAAATTTAAAGGAAATGAAATTTAATGACAGCGGATGCAAAATTTATCGTGTATAAAATATTTTGGTTTCTCAACTTTTATAAAGATTGTTATAATTAGCTTAGTTGTACAAATGTAAGGTAACTACGGTTTAAAATATTAACCATTTATGTGTATTCTAAATGTGAAATTAATAATTTCAATTCTTAAATAATTAAACTTAAACCAGGCATAAAAATATTTTTTTTAAATACCCTATATGATTATTCTTAGAATTTAAAATATAATAATACATGAAGGCATTTTTAGTTTCAGAAATCTTTAATTATTACGTGTGAAAAAAATTTAATCGACTAAAATTCTTTATCGATTTTTTTCTTTATAATCAAAAAATAATAAAGTCCGCATTTTCAAAATTCTTTTAAATGCGGACGAAAATAAATAACCTCGTTATTACAATTTGAATAAAAGAATGTCACCATTGATATAAATACTTTAATAACCAAAAAGTATTTAAATTATCGATATATTAAAATCGTTTGAATGTATAAAATATTCTTAAATATAGAAATTTAATGAAATAATATTTGTAAGCATTTGACGACATATGAAAGGTTTTGAATATGATTTTAAAATCATATAATTTTCTCCCATTATTTTCTTCTTGTTATTATTTGATTATTTTCTTTATACTTTTTTTATTTTATTCGAAATTGATTAAGATCATATGATAAAATTTATATAATTAAGTTAGTCAAGAATTGAAAAGTTTTTTTGTTTTTTTTCACTCATACCAACTTTTTTTCTCAAATTCTGTTTTATTCTTATTTAATTTGTGATTTTGATTAGATTTACCAATATAGTGCTATAACTTATCCAAAAAAAATATAACACGAATTCGAGTTTTAATGTAATTATAAATTTTATCAAAGTTGATTTTAAAAATTCCAATTCATTCTTCAGACACAGCTTTCAGTTTGTCTACTCGTTGATATATTCCTCCAAAATCGAACCAAATAATTTAATTAAACGTCAACTCCAAATTAAAATCTATTGTCTATTAATCTATTGTCCTAGGTCTCTGATATCGCTTCATCATTTAAATCAAATATGGTCTTTAGTTGGCCTTCATGTCAAGAATCCTCCATTCTCCTTTGCTGGGTTCCATCTCGCATCAGCATAGCTGACAATGAATTTCTTGACAGTTTGGCTAAATCTATCACTACAATTTTAAACTGTCCTGTCCCTGTCAGTGATATAAAAAATACTTTAAAATCCACTTTTACTCAAAATGGCAAGGTGAATGGATCTCAAGACCACAAATAAGCTTCATTCTATTAAACATATCATTGATCGTTGGCCCAATTTATCTAACAGAAGGCATGGCACAATTCATATAGATTAAGAACAGGCCATATGAATTTGTTTTTGGTAGAACCCACATCTCAATGTGCAGTATGCTAATGCCCGATGTCAGTTCAACACATTCTAACTGGTTGCCCACAATTTATTTCACAACGCGACCGTTACTTTCAGTCTTCATGCATCATTTTAAGACATTATTCACAAAGTTAATCATCCACATCTTTTTACTTTCTTAAACAATTGGATTGTTTTTACGATTTGATAATTCTATTTTAAAGTTTTCTTTCAGCTTTTTACCGCATACCATAAAACTTGGCAAATCCTGATAATTGATAAGATTTTATCTAAAAGCTTATAAAACAAACTTTAATTCATACCATGCACTTGGCGCAGTATAATTAAGAACGGCGTTTTCACCAGTAAACTCCAATAAATCAAATGAAATTAAACCTAATAAAAAAATGACCTTAGACCTTTGTTTTTTAACCTTAAAAAAGAACAAATGTTTGAGAGTTGAAAGATAATTTAGAGTTTAAAACTCTAATTATACAATTGTTTTGCAGTTTTCAATGACTTTAAATTTTGCAATTAATTATTTATCCTTTTAACTGTATAAAATTCATTTCACACAGTAATTCTTTTGATTATAATGTTTAATTTGGAGTTGTCTTTTATCCTTTCAACAGTTGATAAAAGAAACTTATTCGACTTTCTTGGCAGTGCAAATTTATTCCAATGAATCTGAAAGTTTCCGACTATGTGTAAGTTCTTTCAAATGCCGTCGAATGAAGAAAAATACGAAGTTAAAGCTTTTCGGTTTCAGGATATGACAAAGGTCTAGACAATCTATGCGTTATTTTTAATTCTTGAATTAAAGGAGGACAACAATTTAAACCAAATATATTTTCTTGAAACTTTCGTTTGTAAAGAAGAAGATTGCCCGTCAAGCAATTTCAATTATCTTGTCGTCAAATGAATGAGCAAAGTGCGAGTTAAAATTAGAAGTTATTGTTATATGTAACTTTCAGATGAAAGAATAAAATTAAAAACTCATTTAAGAATTTATACAAACATTTATATGGAATGATTTCTTATCATTTTAGCAATCTTTGAGACATTAATTACGAAAAAAATAATTTTTTTTATAATGATGTGGAGTATTAATACTGGGAAATATCTCAAATGTTTTTGATGTATTTCTTCTATGTGAATTTGAATTTAGTTAAATTAACTTTAAGTTATGGAAAGCAATATACATTGTCAATATTTGATAGCTGTTTTTTTTGTTTGTTTTTTGTTAATTTAAACTCGTAATCGTTCATGACTATTCAGTATTTCGATACCATATAAAAAATATTTGACCATGAAATTTTAGAAATTGAATTTCACTCAATAAAATATTAAATGCTGACTAAAAAATAGAAAATAAATATTCTGATTTCTTTGTTTGGATAAAAAATAATAAAAATTCTTAAGAATTCCATTTTTTAAGAGAATGATTAAATTTCTTCGAATTTATGGACTTGGGAAAACTTCTTTTTAAATAAATATTTTTCTGATATCTAGTGCAAGAACACAAACAAAATTATAATATTCGGATATTCTTGCTTAATACTGTTTATTAGCAGCAGCAACATGATAATTGACCATGGATTCTATTCATACTTATTTTTAAATCAATGACGGAACTTTATTACTGAAGATTAGTTGTTAAATATTGTTAGAAAAATCGAACGATTTTTTTTACAGATATAAAATAAGAAATGTCAAAAGTTCCAATTCAGCGACCACAAATAAGAATTTACATTGAATGTATTTCCAAAAAGTCTGAAATGAAATTAAGTCATACTATCCGTATTATGTTTTAATAAATAATAGGAGCCAATTACCATGTGATTCATTTCGAGTTCGCAAGTTAAGCTGTGCTTTAATATTTATAGTTGTTATGTGATTTGAACGAATTATTATCTGTTGCTCTAAAATTGAATTGCAAAACGATAATGTTTAAAAAAATGCGGTATTTTTTGAAGTCCCTGAAAAAGCAATTTATAAATCAAAATTGACTGTTTGGAGCAAGTTCCACATTCCATAATTCCATCCAATGTAATTTAAGAAGTTTGAAGGAATTAACGTTCAATAAATACGGCATAAATAATTATATTCACTTTTCTCCTATTCTAGCCATATTTTTTTATTTTAATTCTTTTTAAATAACAGAAAAAAATCTTACCTGACTTATAATAATATGTTGTCTTCTGACTAAATATTATGAACCTACATTTTAAAAATCCTGCATTCTTTCGAAAACGATATTACAAATGTATAAAATATTTTTCGGAAAAGCGCAACCAAAGTGCTATACCAAAAGTAATTTGATTTGCAATCCGCCATAAAAACGCTGGAAATTCTATTTTGCTTTATTTTTTATGCGAACGAAAGAGAAATTAGGGGGCACGGAGAAATAAAACAAAGAGAACGGTATCTTAAAATAACATTTCATAATCGAATATCTAGTTCGAAGGAAAGTTAGTCGGAAGAATACCTGCAACGTATGTTTGCATCTTCTCTGTTCATTTTCGCAATGCATTAATGCTTTACGAATCTGAAAATGTTGGAAATATTCTGGGTATAACCATTTGTGCTTTGTTTAGTGTTCTTTTATTCACATTCGGATATTATTTGATTGAGAGTTGAATACTAAAATGAGATTTTAGCATCTGTTTCTGTCGAATAAATAGTAAATCGGAAACATCTGCCTATTTTTCATAGATACCTTAAACCGTTTGTCGTATTTCTTTTTTGAATATTGTGTTTATGTTCTTTTAAAAGCGTGAATAAGTGCAGTTCTAAACGTGTAGTATTTTAAGGTTTGTGTTGTTAGAAATAAAAAAAAAATGAAAAATAGAAAGATAAATTTTATTCTATTGTTGATAAGATATTATTGATTTTTAATCAATTACCTTTTGTTGCAATCAATGCTTTTGATCAATCAATCAATGATTAAAATTTGTGTTCACTCGATATAAATGCATTTTATTATTTGGTGGCTTTGAGAGGGTGTGTTCTGCTACAGGAAGAGATATAAAGAGATGCACTAAAATCCGACATGTAAGCGCTCCTAATTTCACCATTTTTCAGTTTCTTTTCATACTTTGCTTTCATGTTAAGTTCTCCTGGATTTTTTTTTCTGCATTTCCCAATTGCTCTAGGGAGATGTTTCGATTTTTAATCTGAAATCAGCCTTTGTTAGTGATCGGAAAACTCATTAGTCAACAGAGCCAATTCTCAACAGTTCAACAATTTAAATCACTTTTGAGAACCCATTTATCAATACATCAGTAAAAATCTTACTAGAATCAACATGCGGCGTATTAACTTGATACAGTGAATCAAGTTAATGGCAATTTTAACTCGATAAATATTTTGTGGAAGATCCACACTTAAATAGCCAAAAAGTCACATTTGACTGGTGAGCAACGATGTGCTGACCACTGGCCTGTCATGATCCAAAAGTTGCCCGGTTGCCCTGTGTTCTATTGTTGTAATCAACGTTTTCGTTTTTCTTTTCGTATTCCTGATTTAATTTATTTATCTTGATGTTGGAAGTGTCCCACATACCAAGGTAGCACAACCCGTTGCACAATATTGTGCAGTGTTATATGATATTAATCAATATTCCATGATATTATCCAATATTATGAAAATTTATCAATATTATACAGTATTGTACAACATATATGTGCTACTAGCCCGCGTTTGGTTCCTGAACTACGGTTTTCTGACCATTGGCCTATACATTTGTCATGATCCAAAGGCTGTTCTCAAAGAGTGTTCAAATGTTGTAATCAACTGTATCGCTTTTCTTTTCACATTGTTGATTTAATTTCTTACTCTTGATGGTTTTCTTAAATTTGCTGATTATCTTTATAGTTAGTTCATGATAAAATTACAGATGTTTCAACAGTCGTTGGATTCTGGAATCAGATATAGACCAAACAATTAACATCTTATTGGAAGAAATATACCTTTCTTTCTGTGAGTAAAATGTGATTTTTTTCTCATAATGAAAATGTAATAGTTGAAAGAAATGAAGAGCTTTTTAGACTTTCAACAAGCAACATTGCTTTTCTTAATCCTTGTGTCCACTTATCAATCAGTAAAAATATTAAAATGAAGTACATACATTCAAATTCATGTGAATACACTAGATTTACTTTATTATTGATCATCAGAAAAATTAAATTTTCTTTCATGAGACAAGAATAAATAGTATTCCTTCTCTGTTAACAAAGTAAGTAGTCCGTACCAATTAGGGTTTCGAAAATTGTACTTTTTCCAATCACTAATTGGTATCTTTCCTGCGTAGTGTTTTTTACAACTATGACTTTAAGTTTGTAGTTTGATATCAGTTATGAAAAATAATGAGAGCTGGTTACATTAAATATTTTCTATAATGAGTTCTTTTATTATAAAAAAATTAAGAAAAGTATTCTAAGTTAAACGAATCCTCCTCTTTCACTCTTTACTTATGGGGAAAAAAATCTCTCTAGAATATTTTTATCATTAATCTGAGTTTTAGAATTTGAAGCGAAACATTGGAATCCACAATTTTTTTCCTTTCTTACATTATCTCAGCATTTCGATAGAGATATGATTATCGGATATCTGCGTGAATGTTCATTGTATGTCTTCAAGGGAACAATTAATGGTATTCCTTAATGTGTAAGTGAAATTCATCCCTTTTATAATGAATGTAATTAAACTTAGTAATTACCTTTCCAATTTAAACTAAAATTTTCAAAAATTTGATTTTCTTACAATTTAAGATAATTAAAAACATTTCTAATAACAAAATTTCTCATATTGAAGCAACAAACAATTTTATTGAAAACTTAACTTTTAATGATTTTTTCCCCGAAACTATTGCAATATACAAATTTTAATAAGATAATGTTTATCTATTCTCTAACCTATATTCTAATATTTTCACAACTAAAGATATGATTTCTAGTTTTTCTTTTTTATTTCATTCGATAGATGGCGCTGTGATTGTCAATTTATTTCATTTGATGATGAGGCTCCATGACCAAGCTTCATAGGTGTTTTCGGCTTTTTGTCCGGGAAAGTTGAATTTAATTTGATATATTTGTCTGCAGTGATAAGTTTAATTTTCTTTATAAATGCTTTTGGATTATTCTGGCATTCACCTGGTATTTTCTTTTATATTTTATTGATATTTTTTTTGTTTTATAGCTTGATAATGTTCTTGTAGGGGTTTAGGTAGATTCAATTTTGCTGTGGTCTTTCTTATATTTGCATTTTGAAATATTTTGAGTATTATTATTATGTAATTTGTTGTCATTGATTTAATAATATTAATTCTTGCCTTCCAAAAGCTCAATTTCTCGGGATTTTTGCGTCACGAGGGGTCAATACTTGGACGAAAGTTAAACTCTACACAGAAAACATCCCTGGTTTGAATTCCCACTTGAGCGTGACCCTTGATAAAGTCTTCAAGCTGGATTCTTTATTTTTTTATTTCATTTGATTTATTTAATTCATTTTTGCTTATAGACGTAATATTTTTTATGTCTATTTGGATAAGTTCATTTGTGTTTTAGATGTAGCGGCATTAGCGCGCTCTAAGTTCAATGCATCTCTCTATTAATAATTTTGATTCAGGAAATATTTGCTTTTAGTTAGTTTCATAAAAAAAATGCTTTAATTTATGGTAGGTAGTTTCTACAATCGTAGTAATTTTAAAAGCCCTAACGAGATGTGAAATGTGTAGTCGTCTTGCACTTCATCTTTGTTGCAAAATATCAGGTTTTCGGTTAGAGAATCTGGGGATGGGGGAATTCATTATTTTACAAAGCACTTAAAGTTATGCTTCTATTCAAAAATGTCCACTAGATGGCGCCTTTATCGTTAAAACATTAAACATAGAGCAAACAATCCAAAACAAAATATTTAGGTTTTTTTTTTTTTTTTTTTCTAATTTCTTTGAAACTTTCTATAACATTTCATTTCATTAGAAAAGACTTTTATCAAAAAATTGTAAAAATAATTCAAACACTGTCATTTGGAATTTCAGTTGTTTGGTATTCTTATTTTGCAAGTTTACTGGTTAGATACAATAAATGAAACATATTTAAATAGTCTGATAAGAAAGAATACACTTTGATGTTATTGATTTGAAAATTAAAAATAATTCCTTCCATGTTATGAACAAACAAAGGATTCAAGCAATATTTTTTTTTAATTTCCTGCAATAATTAGATAAGGTTCATTTCCTAAATGTTTGTAACAACGATTTAATGCGTTTTTACAGAAAATAAATTCATATTTCCCTCCAGTGTTATTTGTATTTAAGTTTCACATCCTTTATGATCTGTGTAGTTGATATTTTCTTGTGCTCTTCAAAATATGACTATTAAATGAAAAATGATGGAGAATTTCTATTGAATGCGGTTTTCAAAAGTAGCTGAAATCCTGGAATAACTGATTTTTTAATTTTTTTTTTAGTATCTTAGAAGTTATTGACTTTTTGAACTGTAATTGTGTCAGAAACACCCACTTGTTTGGGCAGCCATTTTGTTGTATGTTTAACCATCTGAGAAACTGTTATCGATGTTTGCGGTAAGTGCATGAACAATCTGCAGATCTCGGATAGTGTCTTACTGGATCCAAAGATTTCATCATTGCGCATGCTCATATTTTGCAAATGTTCTGTCAATTTTAAAGTCCAATTTATGGAAAGTGTCCATAAAGGTGTTGAGTATTAACTGACAACAAAATTATAGTATTTGTATAAATAATTTATAGTAGTATAGTATTTGTAGGTGCATCTAATGAGAAGAATTTCTAGGTTTCCTTTACGTAGTTTTATGTAGAAAAAAAGATTTGAGTGACATTTTATTTGGACAGTATTTTTAATGTATTTATAATAATTCAAATTTAAAATTGGAAAAAGTTTACGAATATTTCGTTAAAGGACCGTTAAAGTTTTACTTTCTATCGCGCTAGAAATTGGAATAAATAAAATTTAAAAAAAAATGGAATGGGACAAAAGCAAGTCAGATAGGGAAAACTACGCGGATGATAGCGATATTTTATTGTTTGCCAACGGATTCTAAAACTCTCCGCGCTTTTGAGCATGCGTTAGGATGGGTTTAAATTGACAAAATAGAGGTGAGAGGAAAGAAGAAAGGAAGGAGATGCTTACATTTAACAATAAAGTAGATTCCGGAAATGCGCTCATCCTTCCGCGTTTCACTCTTTAGTGAGAAGCATGGTTGAAAATGGTCACTTCCGGATACTGAAACAAACAATAACTGATGAGAGTTTATTTTATTCGCCAAAAGAAGCACAAAATGACTATTCCTGGTACACCTACCCCAATAAAAAAAACCTTAGAGGACTGATGAATAAAGACTTTAAAAAATCATCGGATTCTGATTCAGATTAGATAATTGAACCGTCAATGCAAACAGATAACAAAATACAAATGGGTACAAAACGGAAAAAGAAAATAAATATAAAAATTAAAGCGGGAAAAAATCGGTCTAAAAGCGAAAATCCATAGAAATTACTACAATTTATATTTATACTTTTTTTTTACATTTTTAAATTACCATGAAGACAGATCCATTAAATATCTTAGAAACGCATCTTTGTTTATGAATGTGATAAAATAATTTGAATGAATTTTCTGGGAAACAGAGTTCTTTAAGAATTGACCTCTATGAAGGTCACCTCTATCTATGACTTGGAGGCATTTCTGGCTTTCTACTTAAAGTAGATTACAAAAATTTAGATTTTGCAATTATGAAGGTAAATTTTTATATATTTTTAATACCACGGAAAGTGAAATTAAAGTTCCATATTTGATGAATTTCAGTGAATTTCCTCAAACTTAATAGGATGATTACCATATATATTTGTCTGCTGTAGTTCGTTGTCTTTGCTACTTTAGAATGCATAATATAGTTGAGACTCATTATGTAGAAGAAGAGATTTTACTGAGTTAAAATAAATTTCTTTTTTCATAATTTCTAAAATTCTTTGAACAAATTTTATTAATGAAGTACCTCTAAGAAACTGCGTTTCTGATTATATAATAGAATATCAATCAATTTTGTGTAGTTATTATTATGTAGATTACTTTTCTTATTTCAATACACATATTGTATCGTATGTTTTACAAATATTTCAAGCAGCTGGAATTATATACAATAACTTGTCCTCTAACTGACCAAATACATAGTAATTTTATTTGCATCTTCGCATATAATCGAACTTACTTAGATATCAAATTTATTAAAATATAAGTTGGCATAGCGTTACCTGCAATGAAATCGTAATCATATTTTTAACTAATGAAAAAATTAATATTTAATTAATTCACACGTAACCTTCATGATTCTACTTCAGTATCAGAAAAATACATTATTTGTAATGTAGCAGTATTGTAATAGCAGCTATTTATAGTACAAGTTATACTGTTTACCAAATTAGTTTTTGAACGTTACATTGCGAAAATACTGTGCGTGAGAAAATAAAAATTCATTTAATTAGATTCCACATGATAATAATACATGTAATCTCTTGAATGTCTGCATCTTTATTTGTAATTAAAGTGAGAATATTCGTTTTATGAAATATTTTTGATATTTCAAAGTTTCTCAAAAAAGTTACAAATTACCCTAACACTTTTTTAAAAACTCAAAAAGCTAACATTCTTATAAATTGATAATAATTTTTTAAAGTCTGAAACAAAATAGCGTCAAACATCATAAGTAGCAATAAAAATTATGCATAGGACATGGAAAAGATAGCTATTTTCAACAGGGTAATTCATTTCTGTCTTCATATTACATATTCCATTGAGAATGTTGCCAAATTTTCAATCCATTTTTAAGTAATAGGACAGCTGGGAACGTTTTTAAATCGAAGAAACATGATTATATCAATAAAGTAAAACAAAACTTATTTAAATATCTCTATTGTCCCAAATTTGGATAGTTTTAATTCAATTTATTTAAAGCATCTAAAGTGAGCACTGCCATTTTCTCTGTTTGCCTCGTACTGCGTTTGCCCAGTGAAACACAAAGTTTATAATAGATAAAAAAATCTTACAATATAATTAAACGTCTGGAACTATATCATTAACTATATGCTTTTAAGTATTTGTAGGCAGAATTTGTAGAAAATATATTCATTTGTTTAGATTTCTATGAGGGAAAAAAATGACATTACAATCTTATTTATATAAATTTACTTAAAGTACCCATCTAATTCCTGAGATAATAAAAATCTCTGCTAGATATCAATATATTATGTCTAATATCATATTGTATTGTTTCTAATCTCCTTATTCCAATAAATGATAAAGAAGTTTTATGTCAAGCATGATAGCTGACTATCATAGTAAAGAGAATATTTAGTTTTTTTACCTTCAATTTTTATCCCGTTATATTAACAACTACACGAATGCTATTTTGATATACGACATTTTTATATAGAATTATGTCTGGAAAAACCAAAGCTTATAAGCTTAGCTTACAAAGTAAATTTTCTTAAGTGAAAGGATTTCACACTTGTTAAGACTTTAAGTAAAATAGGCACACACATATTATATATTAGAGGAAAAGGTTCCCAAATCACTGTCTTCTAAAATGCCATGTTTGGGACTTAACTTGGGGCTGCGGTGGCCGGATAGCAAGGTCTCAGCTTCGAAACCGGAAGGTTTCAGGATCCACCGAAAAGCCGTCGTGTAAGAGGGTCTGGTGCACTTTAAATCCGTCGAGGCCAAACGTTCTTCCACTGGTGTGGTGAGGAAGTTTGGAAATGGAGTTGCCAGCTCAGGTGTGGTCCTCGTCATCTGACCGCGTTTCAAAATTACGAGGTCCGTCCCAAAATAGCCCTAGTGTTGCTTTCAAATATGGCGATAATATAATTAAACCTAAATTTAAAAAATAGGGACTAAGAGTATGACAGTATATCTCGAATCTTCTATTCACCAAACCATAGTTTTTTTTTAGTAGAGCGGATGTTTCAAGGTTGTTTTTTTTTTTCCTTCTACACAAAGTTTTTTTTTTTTTTTATCCATTCAGCCTTTTTTTTTTTTTACAAAGTATTTTTCTTATTTCGTAAGTAATTTAATTAGTTAAATGTTTTGTACGAATATAAAATTTCTCGATAATGTTATGTTTATTCAATTGTCTTGTTAGTGTTGCAAATTCTAATCATTGAAATTTATTTTAAGATATAGATTTAAAAATAGATTTCTTTATATGTTCAAAAAGTATAGTTTATATGATATGAATTACATATCAATGTGAATTAAAAGTTCAAGTATTCCTTTTTAATAGCGAAATCCTTTATACTTCGGTATGGTATAATCTCGGATTCGGAACCATGGGTTTAAAATTCGAGACCCAATGCCACTAAAGAACCATCGTGTAAGCGAAACTGGTTTATGTTAAATATGTCGGGGCCAAACGTCCTCCTGCTGTTGTAGTGTGGAAGTTTGGTGAAGTGGGTGCCGGCTCAGGTTTTGTCCTCATCATCTGACACAGTCCAAAATTATGAGGTCGTCCGAAAATAGCCCTTTGAGTTGCTTAAAAACGGGACTCTAATATAACAAAACTAAATAAAATCCAAATATTTTAATTCCTGTTCTAAGAATTCTAGCTTTTCTAAGTAGATAGACAATTGTTATGTTTTGGAAAATGCTTTAATTACTTTAATAACTGCAATCTACTGCAATATGCTGTAGAAAAATTAAATTTCATGAGAGAAACATATAAATGTTTTTCTGCAGCTGGAGATTCAATTCAATATCAATAGAAATAAAATGCAAACATTTTCAATTTATGGGTATTTCATCATTCTTTTACAGAACCGTATGAAGTTCTCCGTGACAAATATGTATTGCATCAAACATTAGGGTTCCAAGCGAGCTTTCATTCGCCATGATAAATCGGGTTTCTTTCTCTTTTTTAAAGGATTATGCGTTGATATTTGCTGGAAAAGAATAACATTAAATGAAAATTTGAGATATTTTGTGTTTTCAGAGCTCTAACACGGATGATAAATGGACCTCTTTGGGATTACAAAACGACGAGTCGGTGAAATAACAGTGCTTCCAATTCCTGCAGGGACTTTTACAGAAATAGTAGTTTTGTTAAACTATAAAATAAGTGTTATTGCAGACAATATTTCAATTATTTTCAAAAATATTTTTAGCAACGTAATTTATATACTTGCATTGATATGTTTGTCAAGAATTATCTGCTATATTTGGAGATAACCAAAGAGACCCATGGGAATATAATTAAAATTTCGAAGGTAAAAGCCACTAAAAAAGTTGAATTTAAGGCTCAAATCTAGGAATTTGGAAATGATTTGAATATAAGTAATTTAATTTAGCCGCATAAAAGCGCTTAAAAGTGTTTTGCATTGTATTTATAACTACTTTGATTCTACAAATTGTTGTTCAAGGAAATGAAAAGATCAATACATACTTCATTTTACTAGGAAAATTATCTAATCTATATTAACACTAGGTTTACCAAGGGGTCATTTTGACCCTTCTGAGAAAACTTTTTGCTAATTGTCTTCAATAAAATTATTGCTGTATTTTATGAAAATATTTTTAATTACATTTATGATGCATATAATTGCGAATGTTATCTTTTTTTCTTTTTTAATTTCGGAGGAATGCATATAGTATACCTACTTTTACCCATGGGGTCATTTTGACCATTCGAATAAATATTGTTGAGAATTCATATGTTTACACTACTGGCCAAAAGTATTGAAAGTTTGAGAAATTTCCGTTTTTTCAAGTATAAGTTCCCTAAAAGTAATATTTTTTTTCATTTAAAGTGATATTTTCTAGTATAAATGTGGTGGAGAAGTATCAAGCCATTGCGTCATCCATTGTGAAGCAATCTTCTGCAATGATTGCGTTATCCCGGTAGTTTATTATAAAATATCTTCGACTGCGAAGGGTTTCCTTTCGTTTGTTGCGCTGTCGAAGTGCCTCTCGCTGTGCATTGCTTTTCAATTTAAATTGTTCATTTCTTTTTAAAATATGTGAATTAACTCGTGAAAATCGCGAGCTGCTATTTTAATGCACCAAGAAAACATTTCAAATGTTAGGATTGCTCATCGGTGCGACTGCAGTTAATCGACTCTTTCATGCCTGACAAAGAGATTCAAAATGGAAGGAACCGTACATAAAACGCATAGAAGTGGTCGTTCGAGGTTATCTTCTAAACGTGCTGATGCTGAATTTATACGATTCTGCATTTAAAATAGATTTGCAAGTTCTATTACACTTGCAATATAATGGAATGAATCCACGTCTGTCATTGCCATTCCCAGAACTGCTCACAGGAGGCTGGTTATGTGAAGCTGGTTACAAAGCACAAGTATCTAGAAAAAATCCAATATTGATGAAAGCAATGCGGAAAAAACGATTGGAGTGAGAGAAAGTGCACAAAAATTGGAGTATTTCGGAATGGGGGCAAGTTATATTCAGTGACGAAAGGCGCTTTATTTAATGTCTGACAGACCTGACCACGTTTGGCGCAAAGCGAAAGGAAGCATTCATCTATAAGAAGTTATCAATTTTTTTTTCTTGTCAAAAAAACCGTCACATTTTACAAACGCATTCGCAGTAAGAAAAAAAATACAATATAGCTACATGTTGTTGTCTCATTGGTACAACTACTTGCCATGGACAGAACAGCATTTTTTTAGGTATTTTACGCATGCGCTGCCTATTGGCGGTCTTATAACTGGCCGAGAGTAAATCAAACATTGAGTTCGATGCACAGGATACTTTCATGAAGATGATATTCCTCGAATTCATTTATTATCCCTATTTCAAAAAAAAAAAAAAATCACCAAAACACGATACAGGCATGAAATAATTCCAAATTAGAACCATCTTATATACGCCTTTTGAATACCACTTCTTTTTTTATATATATCAGTTATCGAAGTAAACCTACTTATTAAATAAAAAGCTTGTGATCACAATTTTTATATTCTCAGTTTATTACCAAATGTTAAAAATATTCAGCAGATTTCTTCTTCATAAATCCATTTTCCATTCCATTTCTCCATTGCAGCTAACCTTCAAGTTACTATTCGATTTCCTACTTCAAAACCCCCATTCTAACATCCGTTTCAATAAATTTTTAATGTGCGCGTGTTGGCACGATTCTCATGGTGGGCAAATCGATACTTGCACGATCTTTCTTTTTGATTCTGAAAGCTATTTGATTCATTAATTTTTTTGCTATCAATGAAATTTTATCTTGACGTCAGGAATTTAATTTTACTGCTGAGCTCAAGTATCGGTATTAAGAATTTCTTTTTTTACATGCTTAAAATCTCATTAATGTCTTTTAAGTTAAAAGTATCTCTTTGTTTAGCTATATTTATAAATTCTAATACATATATTCTAATTATACTCGGGTTAAACATTTTTTCACAAATAAATTAATAAATAAATTAAATAAAATTGAAATTTTTATGCTTTAAATTCTTTATGAATATTTCAAATAAAATAAAACAACAAAAATCAATAAACATAGATTAAACAATTGTGTGTATTTCTTCAATTTTGTGATTTTAATATTTCTGTTTTATAATTTATTGTTGTTTCTTTTATTATATAATCAGATTGAATATAACATATATCATCAACTTCAAATACACTTTTGAATATAGAAAAATAATTCCTTTTGTTTAATAATATACGACATAGAATATGACACGATAAAATCCTATTGTGTCTTTTCAAAACGTGCATCGCAGAAGAGATTGGTCCCCATGTCTATTATCATAGTATTATCAAGAAATTTTCACTGAATTCGATCTAATCGTTCTCTAAATAAGTTTTATAAAAATGGATCTACTTTATGTTACACTTGAGAAAAATCTTAATGAAAGCAGAATCAATAATGTCAAATTATTTTGATTAAATGAGCATTTTATTTGTCACTATTTTATATTGCTCATTCTTAAACTTCCAATCAGCTAAATATTTGCTACTCAAACTGAGGAAAATCTCTCAGAACCACGACGTCCACCTCCAATGGATTCTATCACACTCAAATATTCGTAGTAATGATGTTCGTGATAGATTGGCCAGTTCGTGAGAATGAAACAGCCACTGGCTCTTCGCTTACTTATCAAGAACTATACTCAAATGAAAGATCTAAACTCGATTTAACATGAGGTATTCCACCTTCTTACCAACGGTAGACTGGAACATTGTCGGGCCCTCTGCTGGAAATCAAATGTGACCGTGGCTCCCAGACTAAAAAGTGGCTATTTTAAGTGTTTTTGCTTTGAAAGCGGTAGAAAAATACTTGTAAAAACAATGGTACTTGTAAAAACTGCCGTGACCCATCTTCACTGGATCATATTCTGGGTTGCATCGGACTTTTTTAAGGGAGACTTAACATCCTATCCTCTTATTATTATAGAGGGTTTGGAGGTCAACAACCCACTGGAGCTGAAATATGTGAGATCTTTAAGGAATAAGCAACAACAACTATGACGAAAGAAATCTCTGAAGAATTGCCTCATATCGAATCTTTTCGATAATACCACCCTTTTCTATACCAGATGTGTGAAGATTTATCCGTATATCTTTTCTTTTACCTCTGTTCCACCTGTTCTTTTTCAATTGCAAGAATCAATCAGCTTCTACATATTTCTTTCTATCAGTCTTCGAGCCAGCCTTTGTCTAACGGAACCCATCCCCAATTGTCTCGAGTTCATAATCTAACAAAAGCAAGGGTTAGAAAATTCAGTCCAGGATGTTAATGTATTGGTAGTATACCTTTAGGGATTTTACCAGTTTAAATGAAAGTGTCATAGCCAGTCAATTCAGTAAAAATAACTATTCGCATAGTTTGTATATTAGTAAGATTTCACGAATCATTACGGATGGGTGGACAAGCTTACAGACCGGGAGTTCAGGGTTCGTTTCTGCATGTGATTTAATTTTTTTCCCTGAATTCTCTAAATTAATAAATAATAATTAAATAAATTAATAAATAATTTTAATTTGTTACTTATATTTAGGAAAATGTAAATATTCCTGGCATATCTACTTACTTCGATTAGTACATGCTCCTTTTTATGTTAAAATTTTTAATATAAAATTACCGGTTTTTGAAGATGGTTCTCCTTCTGTATAGAAAAGTAAGCACACTTAGTTATTTTAATTATTTTGCAGTGCTCAGAAAATACATATCGTGTAATTAGAATTAAAGCATCTATGTTAAAAGTGTTATCGATAAAAAGAAACCACATGCTAATAAAATGTTAATTTTAGAGGTCGTTAGAAGGTCACCTAAACACGAATAATCGACTATACAATATTTAAATAAATTAGGAAAAATGTAATTTCTGAGGAAAAAAACAAAATTGGTTCATAATGCACTAATTTAATAACTGTATTTTTTTTTGTATATTTACATACTGCATTAGAGTATTACTTCCTGAAAAAAATCAAAATATTTTGTTTTGCTTTGTTTGCAAGTTTATACTTGAATCGAATTTTCTTTCGGATTCCCTACTTCTATAGAGTGATTTGGAGTTCATAGCATTGAGGCTTTATGGTAGACATTTCATTTAAATCTAACAAAGGGTGAACATTAAATGTATGTAAAAGTAATGCTAAAAGTAATTTTAAAACAGCTGTATATTCTATTCAAGTGCAATGATAAATGATGCAACAAAAATACAAAATAATTTGTTTTGCTTTGTTTACAAGTTTATACTTGAATCGGATTTTCTTTCAGATTCCCTCCTTCTATAGAGTGATTTGGAGTTCATAGCATTGAGGCTTTATGGTAGACATTTCATTTAAATCTAACAAAGGGTGAACATTAAATGTATGTAAAAGTAATGCTAAAAGTAATTTTAAAACAGCTGTATATTCAAGAGTATTCAAGTGCAATGATAAATGATGCATCGGAAAATACGCAGATTCATCAAGTTCTCTGCAAAGTTTACAAATATTCTACGTATGACCTCTAGGTGACTTCCCATGACTAGAAGAAATTTAGCTCGTTCCACACATTTTATGGCATCATACTCTCAATTATCATCAATGCTGCTTTGATCCATTCCGTAAGCGTTACTAATGTTTTTGATAATGGAGAGTAGATGTATATAAATTATATCCTCAGTGTGAACTTTAAGGTTCCAATAAGGGAATGCCCGCCTTTTTGGAAGACAAAATCCCTGGAATCATTTATATTCTACAAAAAAATGTTCAAAAATTTTTTGTTGAAGAAGCTAAAGATACATAAAATATTTAATTGGAAACCTTAGACGACAAATAATTTAACGATACAACCAAACTTTAGACGACCGCAAAGCCAATTGGGTTATCCTTTCAGGTGGTTTTAAATTTTAAAAAATGCTTTTAAATAAACATTTTTACACAGTCTATCAAAAATTTAAATTATTAATTAGATTCTACAGTTTAATTTTAAGCTCTAATTAAATTTTTAAATATTTGAAATCATGTTTTTCTAA